>NW_027279255.1:0-81060 GCF_046629955.1 Centroberyx affinis | reverse complement strand
CCTCACATTTAAATGAATTCACTCCTTAATTCATGCAAAATCCCCTTAAAATGAGTTAAGGGCGTTATTAATGGAGGAGACCCATCAAAACCTCCTTAAACACCCCTTAATGTTTGACTCATTACTTTCTAATTTAATGTAAAATTCAGGGAGACAGGAACTTTCCATTAATAACTCATTAATAGCCCTATAAGCCATGCACAAAAGTCTTAAAAAATCCCATGATTTGTAGTGTCTCCATGAACCAACCCATGAATAAATCCCTGAAAAACCCATGATACTAACCTTACTGTTTTTTAAAGCTATGTTATTTTTAACGGATAATTCATGTTTATGTAATGAGACATTGAGTTGTGGATTTCAGCTTTAAAACACGTTCCCTCCGGCTGTTCTATCTATATTTACCGTAACTCTTTGACTAAGGAACATAAGCCTTAATTGGTCATCTAGGATAGATTATTACATGCCCTCCCATGAGCCCCATCACTGCTGAGAAGAAGGGAAGTGAGGATAGATTGTGCACAGGTCCCAAATCTCAACTGAGGCTTTGCGGTGCTGTGACACTATGATAGATAATACAGAAAATCATTTCACTGTGCTTGTGTGTGTGTGTGTGTGTGTGTGTGTGTGTGTGTGCGTGCGTGTTTATGAGCTCCCCCTGAGGCCGGAGGCACTGCATTTTTACTGCTGGCTGAAAAATGCTGAGTCACTGTGAGCTATGGACTGGACGAGTGGTGGGAGGGTGGGGTAAGGGGGCTGATGCAAACAGGGTGATGACAGCAAGACCCTGGTCATGTGACAGGACGTGAGCGAGGGGAAGTGAAACATAGTCATAGTTAAACATTGCAACAGTGTATATCCATAGAGGTCCACTGTTTTTGCTCTTGAGTGAAACCCTGTCTGGAGCATACAAATTAAAAAAATGTTTTTACTGCACATGTATTACATTTCATATATTGCATTTTTACACTAGCCAGTGGAAAGCAGTAGGGTGTTAGAGATTGTCAAATCTGACTATCAGTCATCACAGCTCATGGCTTGGCCAGCTAAAAAGCAAGATACATCGTAAATGCACATCAAACAGTATCAAAACGTCAAACCTCATTAAACTTATAATTCCATGAGGCAGAATAACAATAACAATAAGAGTAATACTAACAATAATAAACGTTATTTATATATATTTATGTAATGCGTAACTAAAAGTGGGATGGATAAAGTGCTTTACAGAAAAATTAAAACTGAGAATATTAAAATACATTATGAGGAGATAAAATTAGGAAGCATTTTCAGGAGATAATGGGTTATAAAAAAAGCTTAAATAAATACATAAAATGAAATGAAATTGACAAAACACAAGAAACGACACAAAACTAAAAGAAGGCAAGATAAAATACAATTATATAAAAACGAGTCTACAAAAATAAATTTTAAAAAGTGATTTAAAAGATGAAACTGAATTAGCAGCCTATTCCTCACGCAGGACATTCCCACAGTCTAGTGGACGTGATGGAAAAATCACCTTTAGTCTCGAGTGTAGACTGAGGACAGTCAGAATCAATAATCATTAGTCTTGAGTCTAGACTGAGGACAGTCAGAATCAATCACATTTAGTCTTGAGTCTAGACTGAGGACAGAATCAATCACCTTTAGTCTTGAGTCTAGACTAAGGATAGTCAGAATCAATCACTTTTAGCCTTGAGTCTAGACTGAGGACAGTCAGAATCAATCACCTTTAGTCTTGAGTCTAGACTGAGGACAGAATCAATCACCTTTAGTCGTGAGTCTAGACTGAGGACAGTCAGAATCAATCACCTTTAGTCTTGAGTCTAGACTAAGGACAGAATCAATCACCTTTAGTCTTGAATCTAGACTGAGGACAGTCAGAATCAATCGCCTTTAGTCTTCAGTCTAGACTAAGGACAGTCAGAATCAATCACCTTTATTCTTGAGTCGAGACTGAAGACAGAATCAATCACCTTTAGTCTTGAGACTAGACTGAGGACATAATTAACCATCTTTAGTCATGAGTCTAGACTGAGAATAGTCAGAATCTATCACGTTTATTGTGGAGTCTAGACTGAGGACAGAATCAATCACCTTTAGTCTTGAGTCTAGACTGAGGACAGTCAGAATCAATCACGTTTAGTCTTGAGTCTAGACTGAGGACAGTCAGAATCAATCACTTTTATTCTTGAGTCTAGACTGAAGACAGAATCAATCACCTTTAGTCTTGAGTCTAGACTGAGGACATAATTAACCATCTTTAGTCATGAGTCTAGACTGAGAATAGTCAGAATCTATCACCTTTATTCTTGAGTCTAGACTGAGGACAGAATCAGTCACTTTTAGTCCTGAGTCTAGGCTGAGGACAGAATCAATCATCTTTAGTCATGAGTCTAGACTGAGGACAGACAGAATCAATAATCTTTAGTCTTGAGTCTAGAATGAGGACAGAATCAATAATCTTTAGCCTTGAGTCTAGACTGAGGACAGACTCAATAATCTTTAGTCTTGAGTCTAGACTGAGGACAGAATCAATAATCTTTAGTCTTGAGTCTAGACTGAGGACAGTCACAATCAATCACCTTTAGTCTTGAGTCTAGAATGCAATTCTGAACAAAGTCTTGTCAACTGCTTCACTACAGAGCTAGTAACGTCTTGATTGCCTGGGCACAGCTCTGCAATACAGTCATATGGGGCCGATAGACACTCCAAAATCAACCACAAAGCAGTCAAAGCATGTCTTTTTCAACACATTGATTACCACTCTCTAATGATACAGGCCAGTACAAAAGATGTAAATTAAAATTGTCAAAAAGTCATGGCTTTCTCCTACAGTTTTGATGCTACCTTGGCCAGTGCTTAGGCACTTCCCTGTTCACTCTGTTGGGGTTGGGGTAATGAAGCAGTTGATGAGATTTTGGTCATAACCGATCGTTATGATTAAAAAGATGGGACAATAGGGTCCTAGTCAAAAATGTCAGTTATGCTTTAAAAATATAGATTGTCTCTTCGTTTGGTACCAGTTAAAAACCAAGCTGCTGCATTCTGAATAAGCTTGAAACGTGTGAGTGATGTGACCGAGGCTGGCAGAAGGAGATGTCTTAGGACTTGAGGAGAGTGTGTGTACATACGTGTGTTTGTTTGCGTGTGCACTGTGTGTGTGTGTGTGCTTTTCACCTTGATGCGGCTGACAGCCTCCTGGGCCTGCATCATGCGAACATTCTTGGAGGGCGTCTTATCCGACAGCAGCTGGGTGGAGCCCAGGTAGTTGGCCGCGAAGATGATCCCATCGATCAGGTCCTCGGGGTCACACGGGCCCGGTACTGGTAGGGGATGATGGGAGGGAGGGAGAGATGGAAGGGAGGAAAAGTGGAGACCAGGAAGAAAGACGCAGGGAGTGTTTTCATTCTGAACTTCTGGCTGGGAGAGAGACCACTGAAGCAATTTGACTGGAACCTCTGTATCCTTTACCTTCCCTCTCTTCCTCACCCTCTACCTCGCTCTCTCTCTCCCTTACCCTCCCCTCTCTCCTTCTCAGTCCATACTGGCTCTAGAAATCCTTGACATTTAGAAAGTGCTGACGCGGCATTCACATCAGGCTTAGATCAGCAGTGCAGTTCAATAAGCTGTGTATTAGGAATCAGTGGGGAATCAACAAACACTGACAGCAGACGGTCTACAAGCGCAGAGGTTTAAGAAGAGTGTGCGTAAGCCATCCTCTATCCGTCCTGCATCTCCATGTCCTGATGTGTCTAAGAGCCTGTAGGGTTTTTTATTAGGTCCTTGTTGAACTGCCATGTCTGAAATGCCTGTGGTAGTGACCTTTATAGATCAGCTGATGCTTTTGCTGCCGCTAGTTTCCACTACATTGGAAGATTGATTTTTCCATTTTTCCAAATTTCAGATTTCTTGTGGAAGCATTTAGCTAGCTAGTAGGAGATTCATTTCAAGTTCCCTGGTTTCCTGAAATGGTAAGCTGTGTCATTTTTCATTAGATTGAGTTAATTAGGATTTGTATATTTGTTAGACTTCTTTGTTGTAAATGGGCTTAATCCTTTGTTGAACATGTAATGTTAGCAGCAACATTAGTTATGAAGTTGTATTTATTTCATTTTTCATTGTTATACATAGTGGGTTTTCAAAACTGGAAATTGTGTCGACTGTTTTGTGTTCTTTTGTTTGTAAGTGTTCAGCTTGGTTAACACTGGTCAACACTGTTGGCTGTGGTAACTTTGTAATAACCTAGACGGCTTGGTAGTGACGATGTGTCTAAGAGCCTGTAGGGTTTTCATTAGGTCCTTGTTGAACTGCCATGTCTGAAATGCCTGTGGTAGTGACCTTTATAGATCAGCTGATGCTTTTGCTGCCGCTAGTTTCCACTACATTGGAAGATTGATTTTTCCATTTTTCTAAATTTCAGATTTCTTGTGGAAGCATTTAGCTCACTAGTAGAAGATTCTTTTCAAGTTCCCTGGTTTCCTGAAATGGTAAGCTGTGCATTTTTCATTAGATTGAGTTAATTAGGATTTGTATATTTGTTAGACTTCTTTGTTGTAAATGGGCTTAATCCTTTGTTGAGCATGTAATGTTAGCAGCAACATTAGTTATGAAGTTGTATTTATTTCATTTTTCATCGTTATACATAGTGGGTTTTCAAAACTGGAAATTGTGTCGACTGTTTTGTGTTCTTTTGTTTGTAAGTGTTCAGCTTGGTTAACACTGGTCAACACTGTCGGCTGTGGTAACTTTGTAATAACCTAGACGGCTTGGTAGTGACGATGCTCACAACTAGCGAGCAGTGAACTAGTTCTAAGCTAGTTTTCAACTGTTCAGACAGTGAACATGGCCAAGAAATTTTTGACACCAATACATCAGGCCCAGCCATCCCCCGTGTCTCAAGATCTTTTAAGACTTCTTCACTTGAGCCGCATGTCTGAATTTAAAACCATGTGGTCACAGGACATGAACAGGCTCAGGAAAATCTATGTATTCCAATGATGACATGAATTTAATTAATATGGATACTGATATGACTGAAAAATATACAGTTTATTGTGTTAGAGAGCAAGAATTCTTTTGAGGGCACTGTGCAAATATGCAATACGGCATTAACTCTCTTGACTTATCAAACACACAACTCTGGAGTAATTAATAAATTAGCACCTGTATCATTTAACACTTGACTGATAACAGATACAACACACGGACATGCAACCAGACACTGAACTGCTCACGGTTAAAGAAACGATTCGCTCTGAATTTTGGAAAGGTTCGAATGGTGAAGTACAACAAAACCAAACATGCACACTTGCTGAAAAAATAAGATTTGCAGTAAAAATCAAGCATCAATGTCCCTGGAAGGAGCTTCTCCTTCAATCAGTGAACATGCGTTTCTGTCTCCTGCAGCCAGAATGTCTATGAATGCACCATAACATGAAGCACTCACCTTCTACGTATGTGGGGAAGGATGCAAGGCTTCTCCTAGACTATGAATAAATAGACAGGACAAAGCGTTATGATTTATTCAAACATGATTTCAATCTGACAGGCAAAAGTGAAAATCAGATGCACTGCAAGCTATAATGAATGAATGTACAGTGAATATCTAACTGTATATTGCAATATTGAACACACCTCTTTATTGGAGGGAGGGGATTCAAAGCTGTCATCCTGTAACAGATGTCGGCTGGATGACTCGGCCCCTGGAGGAGAGGACGAGCCTGAACCAGGAGACTGGAGAGAGAGAGAGAGAGAGAGAGAGAGAGAGAGAGAGAGAGAGAGAGAAGTCCCACTAACTGAGATGCCATAGATTCATCCTGCACATTTTACAGCCACCTTTAAAAGAAATATAAAAAGGTATCAAGTTACATCAAAGGAAGGCCACTTTTTGTGGAAAACGTTAGATCTTTTGCCTCTTTCGTTTCTTTAGTATACTTTGGTATAAAGCATCTTGGGCTTGGGCGATATCCAAAAATGTATATCACGATAGTGTCCTGCCAAAATATCATGATATACAATATTATCGTGGGGGTTGTTTTTTAATAAATTTTTTTCAGTTTTTTTTTTTTTTTGGGGGGGGGGGTTGTGTTTTTTATTTCTTCAAAATTACATCAAATTTTGAAAAATCGATATCGCAGGAAATATCACGATATTCACAAACTATCGCGATAATCGATAATACCGAATATTGGCCCAAGCCTAAAAGCATCACAGACCAGCTGGATTGGTAAATGAGGGGGTCGTGGGGGTTGTTTTTTTATTTATTTTTTCAGTTTTTTTTGTTGTTTTTTTTGGGGGGGGTTGTGTATATTATTTCTTCCAAATGACATCAAATGTGGAAAATTCGATATCGCAGGGAAATATCACGATAATCGATAACACCGAATATCGGCCCAAGCTTAAAAGCATCACAGACCAGCTGGGTTGGTAAACGAGTGCTGTGTGCAGTTTACTGATGTCACCTTTCCATGGACGCCCAACAGGCTGCAGCTTTGCATTCCAAGACTACAGCAGCTGTTTTCACTGATTAACCAGAGAATTATAACTAATTAGTGAAATCATCTGGGGCAGTGATTGGTTGGAATGAAAACCTGCCGACTCTTGTGCCGCGTTCCCGTCATATCAGAAGAAGCGGAAGAAACAGATGCCGTCTCATTGCTACAACTTGGAAGCATTTACGTGTTAAACTTGCTGGTACTCCCACATCCAAAATCATTTTCATTTATGAATTTAAAATCAACCTGAAATAAACTCCAACAGCTGTTATCATACTGCAGTATTACCTTGGACTGCTAACATCGGTCGATTTGCTGCAGTGTTTGAGGCTTGTGTTGACACACTTCCACAATTCATGACTCAAAGTGGAAGATATCGGAGCCTGCAAAAAAATCCTGCAGCCTACTTGTAATTAAAACTAGTGGGCTGATGTGTTTTTTCCCAGTTGGAATTGGACTAGGCCTGAACGATTTTGAAAAAATATCTAATTGCGATTATTTTGACTGATATTGCAATTGCGATATGATTTGCGATATTAGAGGGAATGATCATTTTTACATCATTATTCTCATTTTGATTGAAAAACTTATTAAAATGATTATGGTGTGATTTTTTACGGGGGATCTGTACCAAACAAAGATGTTTTCTTAAGTCTGTAGAATATGATGTGTAGGCCAGGACATCTCTGCAGCACCACAATATTTCATTTAAAATGCTATTTTGACACATTTCACCTTTGACAAATATTGCGCCTCCTGCGATTTGAAAATTGCAGCAGGCCATATCGCGATTTCGATAAAATTCCGATTAATTGTTCAGCCCTAAATTGGACCTTGATGGAACACATGGAACCACTGCGTTGCCTCATTTCTGGGTTATGAAATCCTCAAATTTCAGTTACACCACTGTCATTTGGGGCTGCTAATGTGCAAAAAAAACTGGCGTAGTGCAGCTTTAACGCCAGCAGAAGACATAAAGCCAGTGCCCCAAAACACGAAGACAAGAACACACAAATCAGCTCGGACACTTCACGTTGCCCCAACGCAAAGCGCGTCTACCGGTTACATGACAGCATCCATCTTGTCCGCTCGGAGTCTAAACCACTTGGACAACGGTAAGGCAAAACACACACACACACACACACACACGCTGTGACGAGGTGAGCCGAGACGCACCGGCGAGACGACTCACCGCTCACAGGCAAAAACATCACAACTCATCACCTCCACGCGGGAGAAAGAGCAGCATATGTCCAAAACACAGAAAGGGAACACCCACCCGCTTTTGGATCGCAGCTGAAATGAACAGCATATGTGGTAATGTCTGCTGCAGTGGATTGGGAGAATATACACACCAGCATGAATCACTGGTTCTTGCCAACTGGGACAAATAGGCCTATGTGTCTATTTAATCAAATACACGTTAGGGCTGAGCGGTTAATCGAAATCTTATCGAAATCGCAATATGGCCTACTGCAATTTTCAAAGGAGGCACTATATTTGTTAAAGGTGAAATGTGTCAAAATACCATTTTAAATGAAATATTGTGGTGCTGCAGAGATGTCCTGGCCTACACATCATATTCTACAGACTTAAGAAAACATCATCTCTCCGCAAAAATCCCACCATAATCATTTTAATACGTTTTTCAATGAAAATGAAAATAACGATGTAAAAATGATCATTCCCTCTAATATCGCAAATCATATCGCAATTGCAATATCAGTCAAAATAATCGCAATTAGATATTTTTTCAAAAATCGTTCAGCCCTAATACAAGTTTCAATATTAAAATATTAAAATCTAATCGGATATGATTATAGCTAGTTCTGGTAATACCTTCTGGTTTTACAATTTTTTCACAAAATTCACATCATTTTCATGTCACTACTGTGTCAATTCCATCAAAATCAATACAGCTGTATTTCTATTTTGTACAAAACAGATTTAGAGCCAAAAACCTTCCTTTCTGCCCCATATATACATAGTATATGTGCAATTAAATGTTGATTTATGTTCATTTACTGTATCACACTACACCAAATATACTGCTTTTAAGTCTCCCACCTTATCTAACTTTATCTTTAGCATTACAGATAATCATTTTGAACATCAAAAACAATGTTTTGAAGTTTAAAGAGATAAATGCTCCGATAGTTTATCTCTCTCTGTCACGCACAAACACAAACATAATTCACCTGCTGCATTCATTAATCCGGCATTTCAAATCCACAAAAAGTCCATCTGACAGATCTGGCAAGGTGACAGTGGGCTATTCTCTATTTTAATATTTTAATTACTCCATTAATTAGTCGATTATTGTTCAATCCGACTGTGTAAACAAATTCAGTTAAAACGTGAGAATCATCAAAGCTAGCGTGACAGCAGTGGTATATGCAGTATAGGAGTTGTGGAGGGAGTTTTTGGACATTTAGAAATGTAAGGCCAATACATATCATTGATAATAAAGTAGAATTTGAACAATCAAATTTGAACAGAATTTGATCATCATAATATAGAGGGAGACAGAGGGTGTGAGTGTGTGTGTGTGTGTGTGTTGGGGGTGGGGGGTGGGGGGGGGTATTGTTACGACAGACAGCTAGATACCTAAACCTGCCTAGTGTGATGTCATTTCAGATGTAAGTGGAGCAGTGTGCTTGTGTGTGTGTGTGTCCCTTTTCAGTCTCAGTCTGTTGTCTCAGTGTCGGATCAATGAGAAATGTGATGCCGTATCAGTGTCAGATTTGAATGAAACTAACATTGGAGTCCTAACGTTGATTCTACGTTGATTCAGTGTTAGTTTTCTGCGTGAGACGCCAGAAATCTGAAAAAAATGATGAAAATAAGTACGACTAACATTCCCATTTGAAAGCAAGACTTAGTGCGAGGAATATCAAGAGGTGACAGTGATCTGATGGGAGGCTTTTTTTCTCCGGCTCAAACACAAACTGTAGCGGTGAGCGTTGCCAGTAACAGACAGAACAAGAGCTCAAAGGGTGCAAGGGAGCGTTAGATCACTTTAATACTTTTTGACAACTTGCAAGCTATTTAATTAGCATTAGCTGGCTAACCTGAAGCAACGACAGGGATAATGTTGTCGAAAAATAAAAATGGACAGGAGAGAGTTAGCAACTGCTCTGCTTGCTGTTGAAGAAGTGATTCTCGACCTTTTTCATATCAAGGACCCCTAAGTTAGTCCACATTAGGGCCACTTTTATTGTTAGATATGATTTTGTCCAGAATTCCATGATTATCTGTATTATAGGTAGAGAGATAACGGTGAAACTATGATCAAAACAATCATTCTTCTACATTCCCTAATTGTGTTAACTTCTTGTAAATGAAATAATGCTGAAGTTTAACAATTCATCAATTTGCTTGGGACCCCCTTGGAACCCCCTCAAGGACCCCTGGTGGCCCCCGGACCCCACGTTGAGAACCACGCATAGTTTGGAAGAGACGCCTGC
Source organism: Centroberyx affinis (assembly GCF_046629955.1). Classification (NCBI taxonomy): domain Eukaryota; kingdom Metazoa; phylum Chordata; class Actinopteri; order Beryciformes; family Berycidae; genus Centroberyx; species Centroberyx affinis. The sequence continues at coordinate 71,093 of NW_027279255.1, read as the reverse complement.
CACAACTAACCCATTGAAAACAACTGGAAAAAAAAAAAAAGGGCCCAGGCTCCCCTTCGCGATCACGGCTGACTGGCGTTGTCGAAAAACCAACCTGCTATGAAAGATAAATAATGAGCGACAGAAGTGCCATGAAAGGCCTCGTCGCAGCAGTGTGCAGAGTGTAATATGTGGAATAGCATTATTTACAGCCTGTTTCATAACACCTAATCCCTTTACACACCCATAATGCTTTAAGTGTGCTAATGCGGAGAATGTCATCCGTGGTAATAGACTTTGTAAAGCTATAGAAATGATAATGCTTGGAATGTAGCCTGCAATAAAATACACTCCTGGATGTGCGCTATACATGAAATAGAGCCAAACAGGCAACCTATTGTAGGTGCAGCCTATTCAAAATGATTCACGTGAAAGCTAGTTATTACAGTGCTCTTACTCTATAGGAAATCTGTTTCTCAACACTGCAAATTTGCAAACAGGCATCATTCCACAAAAATATAGGTAACACTTTACAATAAGGGTGACTAAGTTAAGGGTTACCCTTAATTAACAGTTAACTAATGTGTCTGGTAATCATTTAGTAATGGTGTTCATGTTAACTAAGGTATTAATTTATACATGATTTAATAGTCATCTTTATAAACTATTAAATAATGTATAAATTAATACCTTAGTTAACATGAACACCATTAGTAAATTATACATTAGTTAGTGTTAACTGTTAATTAAGGGATAGTTGATGCTTATTAAGCATTAACTAACCCTTAACTTAGTGACCCTTACTGTAAAGTCTTACCAAAATATATATATGGTATATATGGTGATTTGGCTATACATTTATTTATGCAGCTTATAATGGGGAGGAAAGGGACCTGTAACCTTATAATTGTCCAAGACCATCTTTCCACTTTCCACTATTTCAAGCTAATAGGGTCAGCCATTCCTTTAGCCTATGATTGTTGGTACAGTGTGGTTTTTGAACTGTTGAGTGGGCTGTTTCAATTGTCGAGACCGATTATTGGGTGTAATGTTGTGCGGAGCCTGCTTGATAACCAAAATGACACTCTTTATACTAGGATTTTCAATAGGTGCTAAGTAAAATAGCATAAGGCACAGTTACATGATCAGATACTGTGTATTGGCAAATGTCTCAATATTTCTATAAGCCATTTTAAGACGTCATTAATGCTAACTGGAATTGAATTCAAGACCAGTTTAAAAATTTAAATAATGAAACAAAGCTGTCAAAACCAGCCTATTCCTGATTGAACATGGCTAATGAAAGTTGTGAAACTATAAATTGGCAGAATAAGAAAAAGGACACCAGGGAATTAATTGTTAAAGGAATAGTTCACCCAAAAATGAAAATTCTGTCATCATCTCCTCCCCCTCATGCCAGTTGAAACACAGGTGAAGTTTGTCCATATAACACACAGGGAGGCTGCAGCACAACTCCATAGCAGCCTTCTCCAAAACAACTGAAGTCAGTGGGGACCAGTTCTTCAGAGTTCCAAAAAGACCTACAGTATATTTACACCATCATTTAGTGCAAATCTTAACTACAGCTGATTGATTTGCAACAAATAATGGTGTATAGGTCTTTCTATTCACAGTGTGATTGTTTGGCTGTTTTTGTTTTGGAACTCTAAAGAACAGGTCCCCATTGACTTCAGTTGTTTTGGAGAAGGCTGCTACCAAGTTGTGCTGCAGCCTCCCTGTGTGTTATATGGACTAACAAATTTCACCTGTGTTTCATTTGGCATGAGGGTGAGTAGATGATGACAGAATTTTCATTTTTGGGTGAACTATTCCTTTAAGTGACATGCAATCCACTTGTGCTTAGTAAAGCGGATAGGATGGATATTGTACTACTAACTTTGTTCTGTATCCAGAATTGACATGCAGTACTCTGGATACAGAAAAAACACAACCTCTGTAGTTTAAGACATTTTAATACTTTTTAAGGCTTTACATTTAGATTATTTATTTTATGACCTTTTCAGACTTTTTAAGCCAGTGTATACTCTGCCTTAAGATATCGACCATGTCGATTAACAAATTAAAGTTGATGATGTAAGAAATATGAAGCCACATTTGGCTTCAAATTGAAAATTTTGTGCTTACAAAAATTAACAACTTCAATTCACAACTTCCCACATGTCATAAGCCTCTTCAAAGAATTGATAGACACTGCCTCTGATTCAACTTTGACTTTTGTACCCGTGTATCCATCACTTCAACACAGGGACGCATTATAATAAACTCTTCAAAATGTCCAAACCCGATCTCCATCATGATCTTGGTCAGGCTGCTCCTGCTGCTTGGCTTGTTCCTCCTCGTGCCTCTCTACTTGGTACATCCAAAAGTTCTCCATCGCTCTCAATGAATGGGCAATTCTGGCTGAACCTGTTAGCGCTTCTAGGAACTTCTAGGTCCGAGATGAACAGCGGCTTACTGTTGAGAGTGGTACTGAATAGTTAACATAGTCTGCAATAGATGGCTACGAGCAGGCGGGCAGCTACTCAGGTGACACTCAGGTATCAGGATTCACCATGGAATCAGTGGGGTGTGCCTGTCTGTCTTTCTGTTGGTCTGGATTTGATTTGCTAAACATGACGCTAAAAGAATGAATGTACATGCCAAATCATCAGGGAAATATTCCTCTGGTTCTATAAAAAACATCTTGATGTGGAAATGCTATCCAGTGCAAACCAGGCTACAGGTATGTTCTGCGTATGTGTGTGTGTGTGTGTGTGAGTCATGACAAGCAGCGGAAAACAGCCGATCTCCTCCTGAGTTATTGGATCCTCGCTGAATTATTTAACCTCTCTCACCCTCCATCTTTCTCTCTCTCTCACCCATGCTGAATAAATCATTGGGAGGGTGGGGGGGGGGGGAGCAAAAATAACATGTGACAAGAATATACTAGAGGAGGTGGAGAAGGTGAGAGAGGGAGAGAAATGATATGACTATTCTGGCCTAGAGCAAAGTCCAGAAAAAAACCACCCTGAAGATACAGCTGCGTAGGGAAGCCCGGTAAAATGAGGGTCTGCTGCTCTGTTGCAACATGGCTGAGAACAGCTGACTGTGTTTCTACTAGCTAATGTTACGTAGCTAGTAGTGGCTAGTTGCATGTTAACATTAGTTGGGAGTCATTACTATGTTCCCAGGGTCCTATGTTCCCAGGGTCCTATGTTTCCCAGATTTATATGACACATAATGGGAACATGACAAAGGGTCCTATGTTCCCAGGGTCCTATGTTCCCCAGTTCTAGGGTTATGTTAGGGTTAGGGTTAGAGACCTTCAAAATCAAATAAAATGAGAACCATTGGTTTTGTTGTGTTTATATAGCTGTTTTGAAGCCTTGTTCCAATAAAAAAAAACCTGGATAATATTTATGAAATATTTGAACTTGAAACGGGTCAAATTTGACCCGAACACAATAGGAGGGTTAATGTGTGTTAACATAGGACCCTGGGAACATAGGACCTTGGGAACATAGGACCTTGGGAACTTAGGACCCTGGGAACATAGGACCTTGGGAACATAGGACCTTGGGAACATAGGACCCTGGGAACATAGGACCCTGGGAACATAGGACCTTGGGAACTTAGGACCCTGGGAACTTAGGACCCTGGGAACATAGGACCCTGGGAACATAGGACCCTGGGATGTGTGGGAACATAGGACCCTGGGAACATAGGACCCTGGGAACATAGGACTTTGGGAACATAGATACGCTCCCCATTAGTTGCTGTCAGGATTCCCACTGGTCATTGAATATCTGGAATATCATGGAATTTTGAGACGTGTATTCCAGTCAGGGAATTTTATAAATGGGTCACTTTACAGGAATAATACACCAGAATATATTTTCCAAACCAGTCCAAAGCAGAGACTTTAGAAAAACATTATCAAACCAGCAGCCTGATGCAGCGGCTGAACGTGCGTTCAATGTTAGGGTGTAAAGTCTACATCAGTGGTTCTCAACGTGGGGTCCGGGGACCACCAGGGGTCCTTGAGGGGGTTCCAGGGGGTCCCTGGAAAATTGATGAATTTTTAAACTTCACCATTATTTCAGTTACAAGAAGTGAACACAATTAGAGAATGTTGTAGAATGACTATATTGATCATAGTTCCACTGTTATCCTCTACCTACAGCACAGATAGTCATGGAATTCTGGACAAAATCATAACTAACAATAAAGATATTCTCAGATTTGGGTCCGAGAGACAAGATCTCGTCAAATGGGGGTCTGTGGCCTGGATGTGTACTACATTTGGGGTCCTTGATATGAAAAAGGTTGAGAATCACTGGTCTACACTATCATGTTGAAAATAGTTTGACAAAATAGTTTACACATTAGTCTTTTTAACCTGAACCAGTGTTCGCTAGGTTGTCACATTGTATTGGTCAGATTCGTTTCACATTGCCTAATATCAAGCAGACCTAATGAATTACCATTGAACGACACTGTAGTATTCCGGCGGACTTTTAATTTGACCATGTAGTCCTCTGCAATGCGTTAGCGCAACAATAAAGAATTAGACGAGTGTATACATCCTCGTTTTTGTAAAACATTGACCGAGGGAGCGGGTGTTCCGTTTTCCACTTTTGCAAGTTTCAAGTTCCATTATATAGTCTGTTATAGTGATCTTCAACCATGGTCAATCTTGACTCTAGAGTCTAAAGATTTTCATTCCAACCAAACTACAGGATCTGATTTCACTGATTAGCATAATCAGTGAGGGTATCGATGGTGGTGGGGTCAATGGAAGGCCTGGAAGATGGTCCCTGGTAGACTGTGGTGGGATGAGACAGAGGTTGAGATTTCAGCTCAGGATACAGCATGGAAAGTCTCTCAGCTGAGATGCATATGTAAGTGCAGCAGCAGCCAGCCAAATAAAAAGAAACACTGAGGCCCTGATTCACACGGATTGCATTGTGTGGACAAATTGGGCACTTTGCTCTGTCTTGGAGTTCTCATTTCATTCACTAAGAAAACTGTGGAAATGAAATGTTGGCACAGTCATGCCTCCCAAAAGAGCAGTGCACACTTAAAGGAATAGTTCACCCAAAAATGAAAATTCTGTCATCATCTACTCACCCTCATGCCAAATGAAACACAGGTGAAATTTGTTAGTCCATATAACACACAGGGAGGTTGCCAGCACAACTTGGTAGCAGCCTTCTCCAAAACAACTGAAGTCAATGGGGACCTGTTCTTTAGAGTTCCAAAACAAAAACAGCCAAACAATCACACTGAATAGAAAGACCTATACACCATTATTTGTTGCAAATCAATCAGCTGTAGTTAAGATTTGCACTAAATGATGGTGTAAATATACTGTAGGTCTTTTTGGAACTCTGAAGAACTGGTCCCCACTGACTTCAGTTGTTTTGGAGAAGGCTGCTATGGAGTTGTGCTGGCAACCTCCCTGTGTGTTATATGGACAAACTTCACCTGTGTTTCAACTGGCATGAGGGTGAGTAGATGATGACAAAAACTTTATTTTTGGGTGAACTATTCCTCTAAGAAAACATAGCACCTCCTTACCGAACGTGGAGGAAAAAAGAGAAAAGAATATCGTTAATGACTCCACGGTCGCTACTGGCTAGTCGATTACAATACCGACAAAACTAGGTTCGACAAACTCTTTCCTCTTTGCTGTACTTTGGCTAAAAACAACCCAAACGACCCACTGTGAACCAATAAAACATTGCGCACATATCGTCATTTCCTCTGTTTGGGTCGGACTTTAAAAAATGGTCCAAATGGAAGAGGGCCTTTTGCAAGTTTTTGTTTTTTTCTGCGCCAGAGTCCATAAGGCGTGTTCACACCTGTCAAAGTTATCTGAACTTAGCAAAGTTTGTTTGTTAGCCAGCGGACATCCGGGCCAAGACTTCCTCTTCTGTGCACCGGTCATTGTTTACAGTCCAATTAGCAACTTGAGACGCGAGAGTCAAATGTTTCTCCACACAATACACAAACATCGATACTTTTTGTAGGTGTTTTAGGTCTAGACGACATTTTGGCTAATCTCTATAAACAGATATCTGCATATGAGACGTCGTCTCTCAACTCCAACTCCATTCTCGCATCTCAAGTTGCTAATCGGACTGTAAACAATGACCGGCGCACGGAAGAGGAAGTCTTGGCCCGGATGTCCGCTGGCTACACCGGAAACCCCGAAATATTGGCCGTCACCCCCAGAGTCTAATCGTCGTCAGACCGATAGACGATGGGTTCCGAGATTGAGTAAAAGATAGAATCAGTAGCTAGCAATGCTATGCTATGGGCTAACCCAGAGGTTGAGCAGCTGAAGCTGTAGCTAACGCTAACCCACTTTAGCCAATACCCTTTAGCCGCTTACCAGCAACATGTTGTTTGTGAGCATATTGCGTGACAGATATTTATTTATGCGCAGCGTGGGGAACTAATGTTTGCCATGTTGAATCAACAAGAAAAGTTAGCTAGCTTGTGTGGCTAACATTAGCTACATTATAGGTTGCTTATCTGTCCAACAAATGTAAGGCCAACTCGGCATCGATCTTGAAAGTCCAGTCTAGACCAGACTGCTTGTTTAGAAAGCTTGAAATCTCAGCAGCCATTGAGATAACAGTGGAGTGACTGGCATTGACAGTAAATTATTACTGATTGCTCCTTTAAGTCTGCACCAAACAATGTAGGTGTGAAAGCCACCTTAAGGCTGAGCCACACCGAAAGCAATGTATTTGCATTCGCCCCACACATTAGTTGCTTCTGGGCATGTCAACAAGTGGTAGCAAGTGGGAGTCAATCAACTTGGTCAAACCGAAATATTTTTATATTCAAAGAGTTTGGATATGTGTAAACTTTTAATTACCAGGCATGGAGTTGGATAAATAAGTTTCAATCAATCCAAAGCAATTAAGGAGAAGCTATTGCTATGGATTGCAGAGATCACTAGTAAATCCATTTTAATAGCCTGTGTAGACCCACCAGGGGCACAGACATCTGCCTCCTTTCTCCAGGCAGAATCTCTCAGATCTCACAGATAGGGAGATCTTCGTACAACTGAGAGATGGGTCGTACAACTCAAGAAACCCTGATACCGCTATAATTTGTGCTCAAAAGACATGCTAGGGTATAGCTAACGTTGCTTCCTGGTAATGACAAAGTGGGTGAAAGCCAGCAGATGCGTTGCGGTCTTTGATGGGCACTGCTGGTCTTTTGCTGGTCTTAGCTGGGCAGAGATGGTCTCATGCTGGTTAAGGTGCTAAATGAGAACACCGATGCTGATACTGGTGCTATTACTCTTGTTCTGTCTGCGCACAGTATGTGAGCTCTATTTCATTCATTAAGTTACTTTACTTGATTTACTACTCTCGCTTTTGTGTGTGTGTGTGTGTGTGTGTGTGTGTGTGTGTGTGTGTGTGTGAGAGAGAGAGAGAGAGTGTGTGTGTCTGTATGTGTGTGTGTGTGTGTGTGTGTGTGTGTAGTTTCAAAAAGCATGACAGATCGTTTGTTAGAGCAAACTCCCTTCTTCATTGCAGAGAGAGTAGACAGGATGAGAGGAGAGGAGAGGAGAGGAGAGCAGAGGAGAGGAGAGCAGAGGAGAGGAGAGGAGACAAGAGGAGACAAGAGGAGACCAGGGGAAAGAAGAGAAGACAAGATGAGGAGAGGAGAGGAGACGAGAGGAGATGAGAGGAGACCAGGGGAAAGAAGAAAAGACGAGATGAGGAGGGGAGAGGAGAGGAGAGGAGACGACAGGAGACCAGGGGAAAGAAGAGAAGGAGAGGAGAGGAGAGGAGAGGAGGGGAGAGGAGAGGAGAGGAGAGGAGAGGAGGGGAGAGGAGAGGAGATGAGATGAGAGGGCTCAATCTTTCCTAAAGGTGGCATCATAACGCTATCAGCTTCATTAAAGTCAGTGAAGTGACCCAACACACTCAAGGATTAACAGGTGTCTGATAGAACAAGAGTAAAAGTATCACTTAGTATCAAAATTCATCAATAAAAATCCCAAACCCCTGCACTTACGTCGCCCCCTAGTGATGGCTGCAGGTCACACTCGGCAGTGGGGCTCAGGTCCTGTCTCATCACCCAGATAGGCTCCTTAGGCTCATCGGGCGTATACGGAGATCTGACCGTGCGGGTCTTCACCTCCTCTATGGCCTCCTTGATGTCCTTGATGGCCAGAGATATGGCATCGCGTTTCTCCTGACTGTTCCTCACCGCGACGGGCTCCTCCGAAGGGCTGCCGGCCTGGTTTCTCTCCCCTCGGTTGGCGGCTTTGTGGTTTTTGTCGAGGGGAGGCGGGTATTCTCCTTGCGAGTCGGGTTGGGGTTTTTCCTCTCCCTGCGGTTCCTCGCTTTCCTCGTCGATGGTGTCGTCCTCGGCGGCCCGGTGGAGGCTCTGCGAGCTCAGGCTCTCTTTGACCTCGGCCACGATGCTGTCGATGTCCTCCTCCTGGTCGTAGCTGTCGGCACGCGGGTACGGCGCGAACTCGGCCTCCTTCTCGGGACTGTCCGACTCGCCGTCCGAGCGCTCGTCGTAGTGGCGCAGCCGGGAGCCCACCGCCTCTTGCTGGTGATAGTCTCCGCCGCCTCCCGCCGGGCCCTCCAGCAGCCGAAACCCGGCCCTCCGCCGCCGGAGGGACTCGGCGCGCTCGGCCCCGTCGGCGGTCGGCGAGACCGGCGGGGGGGCGTCGCCGATCTCCTCGTAAACGTGTTCGGAGAGCGAGTAGATGTCGTACGGCTCGGAGTAGGCCTCGTCCTCCGGTCCGACCTCCGAGCTCTCTGAGCTCCGCGCGGCCGAGGCGTCGGCCCGTCCCCCGGAGCGGCAGAGGGGCTGGGTGTAGACGTAGTTGGAGTACCCCGGGTTCATAGCCTCCTCCGCTTCGTCCTGTCTCTGGGGGTGCTGAAGGTCAGGCAAGGGTTCGCGCGGAAGAGGCGGCGGCTGAGGAGGGTAGTTGGGGTGGGGATGGAGGTGTTGCTGTTCGGCCTCGGCGCTCTCGGTGTACCCCTCCGCCTCGGGGCGTAGCTGCACTCCGTAGTTCCCCACCTCGTCCTCCACCTCTGGCTGGCCCTCGGGCTCCAGCGACATCATCACCAGGCCGTCGTCGCCCTCGGCCCGGTCCGTGTGGGTGTGGAAGCCGCTCTCGGTGCTGGCCGAGCGCGCCAGCACCGAGTCGTCCCTCTCTCGTTCGTCCTCCTGGTTCATCTCCGCGTGGTGTTGCTTCTCCTGTTGTTGTTGTGCTAGCTGCTGTGCTCTCTCCGCCTCCCTCTGCTGCCTCTGTCTGTGCCTCTGCTGCTGGGCCCGGATCCGGGCCTCGCTGTCGCCCTGCCTGCGGTAGCGCGTCACCGCGGGCCGGGGAATCGGCTGGGGCTGCTGGGGCTGCTGGGGCTGCTGGGGCTGCTGCGGAGGCGACTGGGCCCCGTGCTGCGGCTCCGCGTCCGGCTCCTCCTGCGGCCTGCGCTGCGGCGGCCCCCTGCCTCGGCCGCCGGCGCCGCCTCCGCCGGGGGCCTCGCAGCGTCTGTAGCGCTTCTCCTGGTTGCTGTGGTTGCGAGGCCGCCCGTTGTGGTTGTTGTGGCGATGGCGGGGTGGGGCGTCGGCCTCCTCCGTCATCTCCTGGCCGAGCTCCGCCTCCTGGGGGTTCATGGCTGTCTGGGGATCGGTCGGTCCAAAAGGTGACAGGTGAGGGGGTCTAGGAGTCCATCGTCAGCAGACGCCTCAGAGACACACGGTCAGGGCAATGGCTGCTGGGAAGAGACTGAATGATAGAGGGAATAGGAAAGGGAGGGAATAAGAGGGGAGGAGCAAGAAGAGAGGGAGAAATAGGAGAAAAATGGACTGTAAGTATCCAAGAAGATTCTTTACAATCACACATACCAGCATAACAGTTGTACTCATTCAGTTGATTTCTCTACCCGCTTAAACCTTTTGAGGGTGGCAGGGGTCTGGAGTCTATCCCAGCATGCAATGAGACAGTCCATCACAGGGCTAACAGATAGACAGACTCTCCCATTCATACCTATGGGCAAATTCAGAAAAACATAATTTAAACTGGGTTGTCTGGTGGAACAAATTTCATAAGTTTAAGACTTTAGAAACCTTTTCAAGTCATCAAAGCACAAGTCAAAGTCATGTCCAGCGTCACCAGTACTAAAGTCAAGTCAAGTCTCAAGCAATTCAAACTGTGAGTCAAGTCTGACTCGAGTCCAAGTCATGTGACTCGATTCCCCACCTCTGAGAGTCACCAGTCCACATGACTGTGGGAGGAAACCCCGGAAAACACGGGGAGAACAAACTCCACATAGAAAGGACCAGGAGCCCAGCATGTGCAAGTGGACTAGCCAACTGCATTGGATCATATTCAAGTCAAGTCACATCAAGTCAACTATTTATACATAACGCCTTAAACACAAAACAGAAGGTTAAAAGATGAAGGTAACATAACAGTAACCGATCTAAACATTCCAAAGACCAATGCATTCCTAAAAGCAGATAAAACCCATCGGTCACACTGAAAGGCCACAGAGTAAAAGTGTGTCTTTAAGCGATGTTTAAAAATTCAGCCTGAGCTCCCAGTTTGCGCCTCAACCCTCAAAGCTGTGTGTGTGTGTGTGTGTGAGTGTGCGTGCTTGCATATGAATGTGTGTGTGAATGACCTAGTTTAAAAGCAAAGACTACTGTGAAATTCTACAGTGGTGCTCGGTGGGAGAGCTCTTATACCATCATTTCTTTTCCAGTGAGACAATTTAGTCCGAGTGAGTCAAGGGAGTGAATACTCTTACAAATTACATTTTCTCTTATCAGACTTTTACACTTGCGCATACATTTTTTTTTTTTTTGAATTTCCATTCCACTTTGATATATAAGGGATAATGGCATATTTTAACTTGTATTTATCCAGGGAGAAGTTGAATCAGTTCCATGCTTGTTTCCAGCATCACCCTGCTTTACATTCATACAGTTCCACACATTCACACTGGGATCTGCCCAGCAGAGCCACAGTCTTCTACTTCATCAATTACTTTCTCCACCCAGGCTTTCCCAGCCAATGCAGCGACCCAAACTGATTTTGTGGCACAATAATATGGGTCAAGGAGGTAAATACTTTTATGGCACTGCAGATACCAAATGAATGTTACAATGCTCCCTGACCTAGCCTCAACGGCCTCTAGCATTTGCCATTTCTGTGTTGAATACCGTTTTTCCTCTAATAGTGGCCGGTAGTCAATTAAAAGCCGGGTCTCCGATAATGGCCAGGGCCGTGGTCGACACGAACAAATAAAGGCCGGCCCTAAATACAGGCCGGGGAAAAAAACAGGAAAAAACAACAAGGAAAATACGGTGGATACCGGTAAACTCCTGGTGCCTGTTATATAATGTAACTCTAGTTTGTAATAACGTACAAATGCCACAAGATGGCAGTATGCCACAGGATGGCTCGGCCGGTGGAAGTCTCTGGAGCGTGCCGTCGTCGATTACCGTAATTATCATAATGCATTGCAGTAACAAAAAAACAGCTACCTAACGAACCCCAACAGAAGCAGATCAGAAAACAAGGAGGCTTCGTACTAAAATATGAGCAAATATACTTATCAAACAGAGGGAATTAGAAATAAAGGCCTGTCTCTAATATAAGCCTGCTTCCAATAAAGGCCTGGTACCCTCTGCAGTTGAGGTAAATAATGGCCTGGGCCAATATTAGAGGAAATACGGTAGCTGTAATTGTAGTGCCTGACGTTTTTCTGAACATGGAATGCCTACTCAGTCATTTTGTGGAATAATACTTTTTTTTAGGCTTTAGGCTGAGGCCACACTGATCCATTGTGTCTGTCTGTCTCCGTTCATTTCAATTCATTTTCAATGAGAGCTGTCGGTTGTCCGGATAGGACTGATGACGCATCCGTCTCCGTCAGACTTCCATCCGTGTTCCAACCCAGTTGAACTTTTATCTGGATGGACCGATTCGTCATCATCTGTTTAGCCAATCAGAGGCGTTCCTACGTTTGTTTTTGAAAAAATAGCGGCGAACACAGATACAACGGCCTGACCAAAACAAAGATAAAGCGGAGAAAGCCTGGTATAACGTTGGGATGACTGGAGGTTTTCCAGGTCAGTTTCTTATTTAATTTATACTGTCTCTGTTTCTTATTTTTTCTATTAAGTAGCTCCGTTATGAGCAAAGCTAGGCTACTGTATTTCTGCCTCTCCCTCTCTGTTGGGAGTCATTCCTATGTTCCCAGGGTCCTGTGTTCCCCAGTTCTATGTGCTCTCCCAGGGTCCTATGTTCCCAAGGTCCTATGTTACCAGGGTCCTATGTTCACCAGCTCTATATAGCACATAATGGGAACCTGAAAAAGATGTTTAGGGTTTAGGGTTAGGGGTTAGGGTTAGGGTTAAACATAGGACCCTGGGAACACAGGACCCTTTGTCATGTTCCCATTATGTGCCATATAAATCTGAGGAACATAGGACCCTGGGAACATAGATACGCTCCCCCATGTTGACATTCCAAAACAGCCCAATGGACAGAAATCTATCCGTCAATAATTCGGTCCATTTTCTGGCGGATCAGTGTGGCCACGGCCTTAGACGTTAGGCTTTAGCAGGGACAGTTTATTGCTAATTTACAGCTTAGCTAATGGTTGTCCATCAAATCCAATGATGATGTCTGTGTCTTAGTGAGTTTTTGTTCAATCTGGGAAGCACAGGTTTCACCATTGGTTGTGCCTGTGTGGGTAGAGGTGTTGGTGGTCTTTTCAGCCCACTGGCAGTCCTCTCTCCCACACGTCTGGGAGTCCCTGTAACGATCAACATTTTCTTTTTCAGTTGCTATGTGCTCAAATCAATTTCAGCGAATGAATAATACATTTTAAGTTATCCCAAATGATCAAGTAGAAAGGCGATGAAAGGGAAATCCAAAATCAATAGCTGAGATTTCAGCACACTGTGTTCTTATCAATCAATGAAAAACACCAAAAACAATGTGCGTCTTTGCCAAGAGTACAAGGAGAGAGGAGGATGAGAAGGAGAGGTGATATTACCCATTACAATTAGGCTATTACTACAGCAGCAGTGTCAGTGGAAAATATTAGGGGGCAATGGAAGAGATGATGAGATGTTTTTGTAGATACTCTTACTGATACTTTTAAAAACTGCACTCATATATATTTTATCTGCACACATGACCTGCACTTTACATACTGTACTGTAGGATATTCATTACATTAGGGTATTGTATATATTATATTAAATTGCAGTATATTATATTGCATACATTATATTATATAATGTTGTACTTATTGCAATTATTATAGTTGTTTACATTGTCATGTCTAACTGCACTAAATGTAATTCAAATGTTGTAAAGTCTTGTGTATTGTGTATTGTATTGTGCAATATCTCTTCAGGTGCAATAATCTGTTCTATGCAATATCTCTCCAACTATGTTGCATACTGGCTCCGCTTGCTCCCAGGACCGGATATTTCACTCTTTTATTCTGTGTATATACAGTATTGTTTCGTTCTTATCTATTTTATATTTTTGTATGTTATACTCTATAGTGCTTATATTTTCTTATAGTTTTTATCCTTAATTAGGCATCTATAGGCTTGCTCCAAACGACATTTCATTGTACTCGTACAGTGACAATAAAGGTATCTATCTATCTATCTATCTATGTATTGTCCCACTGCACTGTGGTCCTGAAGGAACGACATTTCATTCTTCTATATACTGTGCACTGTATATGGTTGAATGACAATAAATCTGCTTGACTTGACTTGACCTGATGTTTGCAATCGGCAATAATGAATGCCAAGCATGAGCACTGTCTCTGAAGACAGGGAAACATCCAAAGACCCATTTTATGTTACAGGCATACTGAGTAGGATTTTGCTGCCTGTGGCTTGTAAACACAACTTTCAAAGTTGGCCCCTCCCCCTGCAGTTGCCAGAACGGTAAAAAACGGTAAAAACCGGTAAAAGCCGCCACGCAGACAAGGCTTGTTTCAAAACGAATCGGTAACACTTTACAATAAGGGTCACTAAGTTAAGGGTTAGTTAATGCTTAATAAGGGTTAGTTAATGATTAATAAGCATTAACTAACCCTTAATTAACAGTTAACTAATGTGTAATTTACTAATGGTGTTCATGTTAACTAAGGTATCAATTTATACATTATTTAATAGTTTATAAAGATGACTATTAAATAATGTATAAATTAATACCTTAGTTAATGATTACCAGACACATTAGTTAACTGTTAATTAAGGGTTATTTAATGCTTATTAAGCATTAACTAACCCTTAACTTAGTGAACCTTATTGTAAAGTGTTACCAACAAATCTGGGGTTTGCATTTACTTGTTGGAGAATATTTAAGGAGAGGATGAAGAGCTGTTTTCTGTTGGACAGGTAGGTGCCGGTTAGCTTAGCTGCAGCTTCTCTACTACAACGAAGCTACGCTAACGGTAGCTAGCTGCCAGCTCACGACACTAGCGCTGACCATTTGCCCTGTTTTAGAGTCTGAGGCCGCTACCGTAGCCAGTGAGGCTTTTAGATAGAAAACGATTGAGCAATGGTTTTAGTTGCAGCCGCACACACCTGCTGCCAAAAGGTTGACGCCCAGAAACGTACCGAACATTCAGGAATAAGAAAATCCATACGCAAACGCACACACTGTCACAGACTATCAATGGGCCATAAGTAATGATTGAGTAGGATCATTTTTGGAGGAGTTTATGCTATTTCAAGGGGGAAAATCCTGCTCAGTATGTACCACAGCTCACCCTTCCTACCAAGAGACCTACCATTATTTTCATGTGGCAAAAGGATGAAAACTATACTTTAAATAAAATGATTGAATGCAATTAATAAAGATATTGGCCCCCACCATTATGCTTGGATTCCCAAGAGGGCAAACTGCTAGAAAAGTAAGGGGAGGGGAAGCACTTTTTGGGCAATGGCCATTGAGATAAGGATAAGATTATGAGGAATCTCTAAACCTGTTAGATCCCCAATAAAGCAAAGGGAAGGGCGTAATGGAATGCCTATTAAATGTGTCATTTTAATGTCCAAAACTCTTGAATGGTAAAATGAACTCTATGAAGAGTCTTAAATTGAATTAACTGCAAACATCTTATTGTCAACATCTGAATATTTTCACAGACTCTCCACGTTGGGAGGCCTCTGGCAAATTGTAAATCTTCATGCCATTTTTTAATAGGAATAACAAAACTAGCTGTCTTTTCGTGCAACAGTTTACAGATATTTGATAGCTGTTTTTTTGGAGTTACTAATAAGGAGTAGGGATGTGCGCGATTAGTCGACTAGTCGATTAAACGTTTCTACCCTCGCTAATCGGCACCAGAAATACTAGTCGGTTAAACTACTTATTAATAATGTACAACGCCGGTTAACTGTTGCGTCTAAGACGTTACGCAGCCACCCGCCACTAGATGGGGCTGCAGCCCCGGCAGGCGGTAATGCCCAGATGTAAACGAACAGAGCTGACAATGACTTCTCGTAAAACCAGCGCGGTTTGGAAGTATTTTGATTTAGAAAATGAAAATAAGGTTGTATGTAGGCTGTGTCAAAATAAACTGGCATATAACCACTCGACCAGAGCAATGCGTAACCACATTCAGCACAGGCATGTGGACGTTAACCTGCAAGGAGAGCAGGCTGCTGGTGCTAGCACTGCTAATGTTAGCCGCACTCTGCAAACCAATATGACATCGTTTACCACCTCAACCCTCAGACGCTGTGATCCCGCTCGGTCTGAAAAGATAACGCAGCTTATCACGGCAATGACTGCGCAAGATATGCTTCCACTCACCTTTGTTGAAGGCAAAGGCTTCCGAAAGTTAATGGACTATATTGAGCCTGAATACACGGTGCCGGGGTGCAAAATGATCACATCCAGATTGGAGCACAACCATCAAAAAATGACGGAGGAGATGAAAATGAACATGGAGAACGCAGAATATGTGGCCATAATTACAGACGGTTGGACTTCCATGACAACCGAGTCGTGCATGACAATAACGTGTCATTTTATGATAGAAGGAAAACTAGTTAGTAATGTGCTCCAGACGTGCGCACTAGAGGAAAGACATACTGCTGAGAACCTGGCAGCGCACCTGCAAGGTGCTATTAGCAAGTGGGGACTACTGGATAAGGTAATCGCCTGTGTCCACGACAATGCGAGCAACATGGTATTGGCAAACAACGACCTGCTGGAGTGGGAGTCAGTACCTTGTTTTGCCCAAACCCTGCAATTAGCCATAAATGATGGATTGAAGGCGAACGCCATGAGCCGGCTGATTGGTGCATGCACGAAACTGGTGAGCCATTTCGACCACAGTACTGTGGCCACCGTGGCGCTACAAAAAAAGCAGGAGCAACAAGACCTGCCTGCACACAAACTTATACAATCCTGCAAGACATGTTGGAACTCCGTCAACGACATGTTCCAGTGCATCCACGAACAGCGATGGGCCATCACCGCTGTTTTGTCGGACAGAACAGTGACAAAACTAACAGACGCCAGGACGTTGGAGCTGTCGGATGACAATTGGCAGACAATTGAGTCTATGCTCCCTGTGCTGGATTCCCTCAAAAGTGCCACCACTGCTCTGTGTGGCGAGGCATACGTATCGCTGTCAATGGTGTTCCCCATTGCCATGAGTTTGCTGAACAGGTAAATATAATATAACAATTAAAATAATAATTTTTAATGTGGGAGAAGGAATAGATGTCATTTTAAGGATTTTAACATGGTAATTACACTTTTTTTGTGGAAAAAACAAATCAGACACACAATATTGTTCCAAACAGTCTATTTATATGTTTTAACAGATGTCCGGAGGGGATCTCTAACTGATTATACCATATTCATCCATTCAATTATCTCCACTAGGGATCTCAACTCAGCAGGGCGATCCCAGCAAAGTGGCTGAGTTCAAGAACACGGTGGCAGCATCACTGGAGAGACGAATGCGTCCAACAGACAGAGAGAGAGCTGGAAGTGTGGCACTGCTTGCCTCTGCTCTCGATCCCCGCCACAAGCACCTCAGCTTTCTCCAGATGGACATGCAAAGGGCAATGTGTGTGTGTACCTGCTTTTTGAAACTGATTGCTTCAGCACGCCGTTGTTAAATAGCCCAATCTAATGTCACGTCGATTAGTAGGCCTAATTGTTATTGTTTTGTAGGCCTAGTTTTTCTGATGATTGATTATTATTTTTTAATATATATTTTTTTTATATTTTTTTGTATTATTGTCATGTTTTGTAATGTGCAATGTTCATAATGCACTGCGCAAAGTGCCACACATTTCAGCAGCAATTTATTTATTTTAAATTTAATTTATTTTTAACTTTTATTTACTGAGTTGTCATGTTTTGTATGTGCAACTTCATAATAAACGGCGCAAAGTGCCACAGTTATTGAAGAATGTGATTAACGGTTTCAAATGGCTCTTAAATACACAAAATATTTTTTTGGACGTTCTAACCTTATAGATTAAATTGTGCTCGATTTTGACTGCTTTCTGAGTGTTTTCTTACTTTTAGACTAGTCGACTAGTCTAAATTTAAATTTTCGTTTAATCGACGGGGAAATTAGTCGTTAGGAACATCCCTAATAAGGAGTAGTTTCTCTAGTAAAGATGGTTCCAGAGTGAGTCATTCGTATGTTCCCAGGGTCCTATGTTCCCCAGATTTATATGGCACATAATGGGAACATGACAATGGGTCCTATGTTCCCAGGGTCCTATGTTCCCAAGGTCCTATGTTACCAGGGTCCTATGTTCCCAAGGTCCTGTGTTACCAGGGTCCTATGTTCCCAGGGTCCTATGTTCCCCTAGCTGTGTTGTGGAAAGGGGAAGTACCTTTTGCGTTCGCCGGTCAAATTTGACAATTTTTTTTAATTCACCACAAAACACTGAACTGGGGAACATAGGATCCTGGGAACATAGGACCTTGGGAACTTAGGACCCTGGGAACATAGGACCCTGGGAACATAGGACCCTGGGAACATAGAACCCTGGGAACATAGATACGCTCCCTTCCAGAGTAAGTGAATTAATAGAAATTTTTTGTTTTAAGCTATTTTTTTTTAGTTATACAAGCTATAATGACTACTTAATGGTAGATTATATTTTGAGTTTAATGCATCCCAGGACAGAAGAGAACCATTATGAAAGATCTCCTGTAGTTTAAACCTCTCTCTTTCCAATTAGGAAAGATAAAGGGTTTCCATTAAACCATATAGGTGCCAAACTTTCACTGCTGTATTTATTGTTATAAATTACTGAAGCATTTTAGTTTCTTAATCCAGTCATCCAGGTGGAGTAGATTGCCAAGTGGAACTTTACCACATCTGTATCCGGGAGTTAGTTGATCTATCAGAGTTCATCCATTTAATTACATTTTGTAAATGAGAAGAACACCTAATACAGAATTTTTTGACAAAATTAGACTAGAGGCTAAAATGATTTTGAGGTTTTTTTTTTTATAGAAAGCTAAAATTTATTCAGAGACTAACATTTAAGTTGACCAATTAATTATAATTGGTCATGTCTTTGCCTTCAGATAACGAACATAAATGCAAATTCTTCCCCTCTCACCATCGCCCATGCTTCTCTTTACCCTACTGCTGCTGTCACACACACAAGTGCGTATTCCTCATCACAGCGAGCTTTTAGGATTTTAAATGCTGGATAGTCTGTAAGTGAGGCAGGCAGTATTTTTGATGTTTTTAAACCCCCAGGGCCCAAATGCCAGGCAAAAAGCAGACTGACGAATAGAGGAAAATTCCATTTATACCTGGTATTAAAATGCAATGGGAAATGGTGGAAAGACAGGTGGAAATGCAATCTGTACAGTCCGTTGACATTAGCCTACAGGGTAGAAATGTCTTTGGCACAGGTAGAAACGTCACCATCACCGCTAGAAACATCATTGCCGTGGGTAGAAAAGTCATTGTCATGGGTATAAACATCATCTCCACAGGTTTAAGTGTCGTCACTGCAGCTATAAACGTCATCGCCATGGGTAGAAACACGATCACCGCGATTAGAAACACCATCACCAAGGGTAGAAACGTCATCGCTGTGGGTAGAAACCTCATGACTGGTTAGAAACATCACGAACGTACTAGAGAGCAGTAGAGGGCAAAGGAAAAGTAAGTCCAGGCTGTACAGTAACAGCTGCTGTGTGCCAATGATAACCCTAACCCAATCATAATGTGGAGAGAATGCAATAGGGACATACAATTAACAGTAAAATGCAAGGTTAAGTGTTTTCAAAGTATGTCCACAGGGAGCTTGATGTATGTTGACTGGGAGGTTGTTCCATAGTGTTGGGGCTCTGTTGGCGAAGGCTGTATCACCTCTTGACTTCAGCCTCAACACAGGGATAGTTAAAAGAACTTTGTCGAGGCATCCTGGAGGCTCAGTGGTCAAAGGCACGTACCATGTCAACGTGATGTCCTGGGTTCGAATTTGACCCAGGACCTTTGTCGCATGTCATGCCCCTCTCTCTCCAAGTCTTTACTGTTTCAACTATGTAATAATGGCTAGAAATAACTAGAAGGGCACTCGGAGAGTGCAGAGCTATTAAGGCCAGAATACAGAGAATTGCAATAGTCGATGTGGTATGAAATTAGAGCGTGAATGACTTTTTCCATGTCAGAGAAGGCTAGAAATGACCTGATCCTAGATATATTTCTTGGCTAGAAAGAAGACTGAGCAACAAAAATGACTCCCACATTTGTGGCTGCTGGCTTGATATTAGCTGTTAGGCTGCCAAAAGTTTCATTTAGTTTGAGCAACACTTGGGACTTGTTCCTCAAATGTCAGACAAGAATCAAAAATGACTCCCACATGTGTGACTGCTGGCTTGATATTACTTGTTCGGCTGCCAAAATTTTCATTTAGTTTGAGCAGTTACCTCAGAGGGGCCAAATACAACAACTAAAGACTTATCTTCATTCAGCTTCATTCATCTGATTTTGAGACAAATCTAGCATTTATGTCAGCTAAGCACTCCCTGAGATTGTCAAGAAGATTTTACAGGGAGGTATAGTGGTGTGTCATCAGCATAACAATGAAAGGAAATATTACGCCTACGAATTCTTTGGCCGAGTGGGCATGTAAATGGAGAACAAGATAGGGCTGAGGATGGATCCTTGGGGGACTCCACAGGAAAAATTAGCGACGGAGGATGTAGTACTACCCAGGCCAACAAAGAACTGTCTGCCAGTGAGATAAGAAATAAACCAATTGAGAGCTGTATCTGTAATCCCCACAAAATTTCTGAGGTCAGTTAGGATGCGATGATCAACCATATCAAAGGCAGCACTGAAGTCTAGTAGAACTAGAATGGAATATTCATCAGAATCTGCTGTAAGGAGATAATTTGGAACTCTAAGAAGGGCGGTCTCTCTGCTGTTCTCAGACCGGAAAGATTGGAATTTCTCAAATAAATCATTACCGTTCATTTTAATGGTTATCTGATTATAGATAGCCTTCTCTTCTCTTGGCCAAAAACAGGGAGATTAGATATAGGTCTGTAATTGCTCAATCTCGGAACCCATCGTCTATCGGTCTGACGGCGATTAGACTCTGGGGGCGACGGCCAATATTTCGGGGTTTCCGGTGTAGCCAGCGGACATCCGGGCCAAGACTTCCTCTTCTGTGCGCCGGTCATTGTTTACAGTCCAATTAGCAACTTGAGACGCGAGAATAGAGTTGGAGTTGAGAGACGACGTCTCATATGCAGATATCTGTTTATAGAGATTAGCCGAAATGTCTTCTGGACCTCGATATTTGTGTATTGTGTGCGTTCGACTCGTTGTCTCAAGTTGCTAATCGGACTGTAAACAATGACCGGCGCACAGAAGAGGAAGTCTTGGCCCGGATGTCCGCTGGCTACACCGGAAACCCCAAAATATTGGCTGTCGCCCCCAGAGTCTAATCGTCGTCAGACCGATAGACGATGGGTTCCGAGATTGGTAATTGCTAAAACATAAGGGTCCAGACTGGGCTTTTTAAAAAGAGGCTTGGTTAATTTGAGGAAAAAATCTCCTGTTTGTGCTGAAATCTCTTCAAAGGAGCCAAAAGAAGTGCTCACTTTGCGGATCACAATCAACTCATGCTGAGGGGGAACAATCAGATTCCTAACGTTCACAAGTTTCTTGGTGAAGGAGGATAAAAAACTTCTCACATTCTTCTGGAGTGTGCTCAAAATGACTAGGCACTGGAGCATTAACAACACTGTTCGTGGTATCAAATAGAATTCTAGGACTGTGGCGGTGAACGCTAATTAGAGAAATTCTTCTCTCTCGCAGTCTTAACTGCAGTAGTAAATTCTGTCTTCAGTTCCTTCATTGCTACTCCTCCATTTCCTTTCTGCTTTCCTGCACTCTCTTTTAATTGCACGGGTATGCTCATCCAACCAAGGAGAGTTCTTGAGAGTTTGTTTTCTTCTGGTTTTAATTAAAACTTCACTCCTAGTGGAAAACTTGAGTTTCAGGTTGTCGGAGTTGGAAGGTAAACGTAACTTCCACAGCCTGACCTCCACACTTATACTTTCCATTGCGCTATTTCAATGTCAAACTAATACCCGTTTCTAGTCGTGCCTCCTTCACGCAATCCTTTTGCAGTGGGAAAATTATGGGCAGAAATATGTGTCATTAGAAACTGAAATTGAATTATTTATATTTGAATTTGAATTGCTCCAATTGAGACACACATCCTGGTCGTTCAGGAAGAGCAATCGAGTGCAGATTCACAGAACTCCTTTTCGGCCAATCAGCACCTGTATGTTTTTGACCATTTCCTTCATTCCCATTGATCCATGGACTTGATACATGTTGAATAACTTTTCTTTTGATCATGGGTGAGGCTGGGACTGGGCTGTCAAACACGGTAATATCAGTTTACCATATATTTTCACGATCTTTTGACTGTTTAACTGATGTTAACGTTATAGCTATTGTTGTAGAATTCTGCACTCGATTGCTCTTCCTCAACGACCAGGATGTGCGTCTCAGTAAACTGAAATTGAATTGCAAGAACTGAATTTGAATTACGAGAACTGAATTTGAATTGTGAGAACTGAATATGAATTGTGAGAAGTGAATACAGTTTCAGAGCAAATTAATTCAATTTCATAATATTACATTCAGTTTCAAGTTTACTGGAATTCAGTTTCAAACTAATAAATCCAATTTCAAATTATGCTATTCAGATTCAGTTTTTCAATGCAATTATTCAAGTTAAACAATACAAATTCAAATTATGTGATTCAAATTCAGTTTTTTAATGCAATTATTCAAGTTGAGCAATTCAAATTCAAATATAAATCATTCAATTTCAGTTTCTAGTGACACATGTTTCTGCCCACAGAAAATGTATTTCTGTTACATGGAGCATCCATCTATTTGCATTTTAAGATATCGTGCTCATTTCGCAAAATTTCATGGGACCACAGACCAGGCTGCGAAAATGTCCTGGGAAATCTATCCTGTTAATAATGAATCTGTCTGAAACAAGTCCGACTCCAGTCATGCCATTACAGTCAGACCTGTCAAAACATTCAGAGTTGGATGCGCCTCCCTTTCTTTATCAATCTACTGACAGCTCATCTATCTTGGCATCACTCCAGACTGGGCCACTGACTTTGTTGTGATTAATTGCAGGCTCAGTCATTGTTGACGGAGACAACATCAACACTGATTTAACCACGACTTCAGTCGAGTTATGGCGCATTAAATACCACCCATGCTTTAAAAGCCATTGGGGTTGATTCAGTGTGAGAGTGCCTTAACATAAGGGCATAATCACGTGTACACACTGAATTAGGCCCTCATTATAGCAATCCCTTAAAAGAAAGGATTTTATTTGCTCCCTCTCATCGTTGTCCTCATACACCGAGTTCTAGTCATTATGAGATCCTCCCCCATCTACCTCATGCTGAGTCACTCTTGTATCGTTATTGTGGCGAATTATCCATCCAGAGAGAGCATGACAGGAAGAGAGAGGGTGATTCAAAAATTAAAAAAAAATAAAAATGGAAAGAAATTGAGTGGGAAGAGGGAGCGAGAAAGAGAAAAAGACGTGTTTAGAGACCGCGTCCTAATAAAAGCATTGGTGGTAGAAATAGAAAGAAATATTAATGTGGAACCATAGAGAACAGGCCTATTAGTGCCATGGCTGGATAAAGCCATCATACACATTCCATTCAATTAGCCTGCTGCCAGCTAATTAAGGTTGGGAAAATTTCTCACTGCTGCATACTCACTGTGATAGTATAGGACAATTCACTTTACACGGTGGCTGTTGATGTCATACTCAGGCTGGGAAACACTATGCAGAGCACAGTGAAGCAGATGGAAACAACGGCAGAATCAACTGCCGTACATTAATATTTTGTTTATGCGAAATATTCAAATATTATGGGATAAGCCCATATCCTGAATATGAAAAACCTGAATATGCTAGTTGGGATATGGCAATATTAACTGCTATATTCTGGAGTGTAAACGCCATATTCCGTTGGGTTGTTGGGTTTGGTGAACAGCGCAGGCGACAGTGTGTGGAGCACATTGGCAACTGGCGATCAAGCGGGGCAATTTTAAAAGAATAGTTCACCCAAAAATGAAAATTCTGTCATCATCTACTCACCCTCATGCCAGTTGAAACACAGGTGAAGTTTGTCCATATAACACACAGGGAGGTTGACAGCACAACTCCATAGCAGCCTTCTCCAAAACAACTGAAGTCAGTGGGGACCAGTTCTTCAGAGTTCCAAAAAGACCTACAGTATATTTACACCATCATTTAGTGCAAATCTTAACTACAGCTGATTGATTTGCAACAAATAATGGTGTATAGGTCTTTCTATTCACAGTGTGATTGTTTGGCTGTTTTTGTTTTGGAGCTCTAAAGAACAGGTCCCCATTGACTTCAGTTGTTTTGGAGAAGGCTGCTACCAAGTTGTGCTGGCAGCCTCCCTGTGTGTTATATGGACTAACAAATTTCACCTGTGTTTCATTTGGCATGAGGGTGAGTAGATGATGACAGAATTTTCATTTTTGGGTGAACTATTCCTTTAAGTGTGCACTGCTCTTTTGGGAGGCATGACTGTGCCAACATTTCATTTCCACAGTTTTCTTAGTGAATGAAATGAGAACTCCAAGACAGAGCAAAGTGCCCAATTTGTCCACACAATGCAATCCGTGTGAATCAGGGCCTCAGTGTTTCTTTTTATTTGGCTGGCTGCGCTACACTTACATATGCATCTCAGATGAGAGACTTTCCATGCTGTACCCTGATCTGAAATCTCAACCTCTGTCTCAACCCACCACAGTCTACCAGGGACCATCTTCCAGGCCTTCCATTGACCCCACCACCATCTATACCCTCACTGATTATGCTAATCAGTGAAATTAGATCCTGTAGAGTTTGGTTGGAACGAAAACCTTTAGACTCTAGAGTCAAGATTGACCATGGTTGAAGATCACTGTAACAGACTATCTAATGCCTCTATATAGAACTTGAAACTTGGAACAACATAGGACTGAGGGAACATAGGGTTGAGGGAACATAGGGCTGAGGGAACATAGGGCTGAGGGAACATAGGGTTGAGGGAACATAGGACTGAGGGAACATAGGGTTGAGGGAATAGGGTTGAGGGAACATAGGGTTGAGGGAACATAGGGCTGAGGGAACATAGGACTGAGGGAACATAGGGCTGAGGGAACATAGGGCTGAGGGAACATAGGGTTGAGGGAACATAGGGCTGAGGGAACATAGGACTGAGGGAACATAGGACTGAGGGAACATAGGGTTGAGGGAACATAGGACTGAGGGGACATAGGACTGAGGGAACATAGGGCTGAGGGAACATAGGGTTGAGGGAACATAGGACTGAGGGAACATAGGACTGAGGGAACATAGGGTTGAGGGAACATAGGACTGAGGGGACATAGGACTGAGGGAACATAGGGCTGAGGGAACATAGGGTTGAGGGAACATAGGGCTGAGGGAACATAGGGTTGAGGGAACATAGGGCTGAGGGAACATAGGACTGAGGGAACATAGGGTTGAGGGAACATAGGACTGAGGGAATATAGGGTTGAGGGAACATAGGGCTGCGGGAACATAGACACGCTCCCGTTCCATCTAGGAGGCTACTGAAGAAGCCTTCCCTGCTTCTTTGGACTACATGTGTGGGCAGCCATCAGTACACTTGTAGGTGTGGCCCCTCTGTGTGTGGTGTGGTTGATAACTCAACATGCTGTATGTCCCTATGTGCTCATATGTCACTGCAGCAATATGTCACTATGTGCTATATGTCCCAATGTCATTATGTCATTATGTTGATACGCGCCTATGTGTAAAATGTTAGGATGAGCAATGAGTCTACTAAGGCAACAGGCAACAAAGTGAACAATAACAACGAAGATGTGCATTTGAATTAAATTTGAAGTTGAAGTCAGTTATAAGTCAATGAATTATAAGTCAATGAGGAGATGTCAATCTTTCTTATGCTGTGTGGGGGAAGGATTAATTTATATTGTTTATGAGAATTGTTGAGCTTTTGTTTCAAATAATTAACTGAGAACTGTAATTAAGAATTGATTATTATACTTGAGTAATTGATTAGGAGAATTATTGTTGAGTAGAATTTCTTTTGTTTATTACTAGTGTGCAAAATGTTGATTTGTTGGGGTGGGTGGTGTTTATTGTGATTACTGTGTTTTACTGTGTCATATGTTGATAAAGAAGGTCGGGGGATTGAACAGAGGGGCATTTAAATTGTTTGTAATTTTTTATTCGGACTTAAGATTTTATGTGGTTATCTATCTAGCTATCTATCTATCAATCAATGCATTTATTAGAATGATTACAGTATTTTATTATCTTGTGTGCCGTGTGTCAAGTGTGTGTTGCTGCTGCGACATTTGGATTTCTATGTGGGATAAATAAAGTGTGTATGTATCTATCTATCGGTCTAACTCACATGTACTCTAGATTGATCTCTGATATGGACCTGGTTCACTCCCTCTCTTACACACACACACACACACACACACACACACACACAAAACAAAAATAAAATCAGTCTCTCCCAAAGAGCTTTGCCCGCTCACATGTATACATGCAAAACTTAAATGCTAACTAAAGTGCCTGGATTTTTTTTAATCGTTTATCTTATTAGTTTTGTTTGTAACATTCTTTGTAACACTGTTTCAAAAAGTACAATATAAGTGTTTTGTGCTATCATTAGTTAATTCAAATGAATTCAACACCTGTCCCTGGAGCAAGTTACACATGGGGTTTAGGTGGCCTTGCTCAGGGGCATAGACCTTTTTCACAAACATGGCTGCCGTACTTCCACAGCGTGTAGCTCAACATAGTGTATAACACAATACAGGTGTTGTCATCGATATATCTTTCTGTTTCTGTTGTCAGACGACTGCAAAACTATAAAAAGGGATTTGATGGAGGGTCACAAAATGCTAACAGTACAGAAATTAGCGTTAGCCTTGGTTAGCCAGTTAGCATGTTGTGACCCTCGATCAGTTACTTGCACAGTCGACTGACAACAGAAACAGAAAGATATGTCAGTGACAACACTTGTATTGTATTATAGATTATGCTAAAACACAAAATAAGTGATCACAGACAGAGTTATAAGCGACAGAAAGTTGGCTTTTTAACATTGCTGACAATGGTGAGAATCGAGGTAAACCCTGCGGAAGTACAGCAGCCATGTTTGTGAAAAGGGCCGATTTCAGCAGTGTTGGACATGGTATCAAGGCGCAGACCAGCTGCACTTAATCTACAGGGTGACCTCCATAATCAGCCTGCCAACCTACCCATTACTTTTGGTGATAAGTCCACATCTTTGGTGCCAAGCGGTCACGGCTGTGGCGGTTTTTATTTTTTTTTATCTTTGGTGCCAAGCACTCATGGCGTTTCAGCACTGCACTTCCCAGAGATCACCTGTCAATCAAACAGTGTGTCCTGTACTGTAACGTCTTTTTTTCTTGGATGTTCTGTTGATGCAGTTTGAGTTTCTGTCGGTGGCGCTCTATTCTTTGTCTGTTCAGCCATAGTGGCTATCACTGCTATCAATGCTAATTACCCAGTTCTTCTTCTATTTATTCCAAACTAACCATAAGACGCATCACTTTCTGTGCGCCAGAGGATTTTTCCCAGGAAAGACCTACTAGACACGTGTCAAAACAGTGTTAAAGCTTTCATGAACTGGGTATAAGTTGAATCACTATTCTGTTATATCAATATCAACCATAGAGAGTAGCAAAATGGACATTTACTTCTATAAAAATGTTGCTATCTGTTATCATACTATAAAGCAAGGAATCTCTGTCTGTATGTGTGTCCTTCGCATATCTCGAGAACCGTTCGTCCGATCTACTTCACACTTGGCGAGTGTATTGCTGGGGACCCAAGGACGTGCAGTGTCGAGTGTGAAGTTGTTTGGATGAGCGGTTCTCGAGAAAGCTGCACCCAGCAATACCGGAGGCCGAGCAATATCGGCCTGTTCCGAACAGGCATGTTTTGAACGGGCACTGCACTAGTTACTTTAAAGACAGTGTGTGGAGTGCAGTGGCAACTGGTAATCAAGTGGGGGCATTTAAGTGTGCACTGCTCTTTTGGGAGGCATGACTGTGCCAACATTTCATTTCCATAGTTTTCTTAGTGAATGAAATGAGACAACGCAACGCAATGAGTGCATTAGGGCCTCAGTGTTAGTGAATAGTTAACCTCTATTTTGTTAGATCAGTCAGTTTATTTAGATGGAAATGTCACAGATCATTACTTTAAGTATTAAGTGCGTCAGTCAGGCACTCACCTTCTGGTAGCAGATGTAAGTTGGCACTGTCGACTTGTGTTGGCCTTAGTTCCAATAGTAGTTTTAGGTTGGCACAGACAAGTGGTTCAGATCGCTACAAGTCCATCCTGGAACAGAGGGGAGAGGACACAACGTTAGATTAGAAAAAAAGAATTTATTTCCCAGTGTACCCCAGTGTAATTCCCAAATGTACTTTCCGCAACACGTCCTGTTATGAGCTTCTAATGGCTCATAGAGTGTTAAAACACATACCTATTACAGCTGTATTAAGAAATACACAGGGCTTCCCGTTAAGTTAGGGGCGGGCCGAGAGTATGCAGGTTTTCGGTCCAATTAAAGACCGAAAACCTGATTTCCTGAAAACCTGATTTCACTGAATAGACCAAATTACAGAATTTAATTGAGCTTTATGTCAAGGACTCTTATGAGTGTTTGATTGTTCTGAACATGTCTTTTTATGCTCATACAATTCTATCCATTCTCAATGTACATAACACGTGTTATGTGTGTTATGTGTCATGTTTGGTGTCAAACAATTCAATCATTTGTTTTGGGTGTTTACGGCAGTGGTTCTCAACGTGGGGTCCGGGGACCACCAGGGGTCCTTGAGAGGATTCCAGGGGGTCCCCAGCAAATTGATGAATTATTAAACTTAAGCATTATTTAAATTAGAAGAAGTTAACACAATTAGAGGATGTAGAAGAATGACTATTTTGATCGTAGTTTCACTGTTATCGCTCTAGCAACAATACAGATAATTATTGGATTCTGGACAAAATCAGATTTGGGTCTGAGAGACAAAATCTCATCAAATGGGTGGCTCTAATGTGGACTAAATTAGGTTCCTTGATATGAAAAAGGTTGAGAATCTACTATGCACCATCAGCACTGCTTCTGATACATTCAGAATTAAGTTGTAACAATGGAATCACATCCACAGTGACAGGCATTTTACACGCATATACAGATATTTTGCTCAGAAAAATGTACCTAACATAGTGTCCCATACAGTTGCCCAGCGTGTTTAGCTAGATTAGGTTTAATGCTGCGACCAACCAATGGTAGATCAGTAACTTCATTCAGGCTATGGGACATGGCTATATTTTTTTGGGTCATGCTGTAATCATTAGCAAATGAAATGATTAACCATTTGAGTAAATGACGAGTAATGCTGCAATTTCTGTTCACTGGCCGGAGCTTCTTTTCTAAAAGGAAGCCCAGCCAGCCAGTCAGATGGGGCATAAGTGCAATGCATAAGCACTTATCCACGAGTGGCGTGTTTTTAAGAACATCAGGTTGAGTGGTACTCAAAC
Source organism: Centroberyx affinis (assembly GCF_046629955.1). Classification (NCBI taxonomy): domain Eukaryota; kingdom Metazoa; phylum Chordata; class Actinopteri; order Beryciformes; family Berycidae; genus Centroberyx; species Centroberyx affinis. The sequence continues at coordinate 41,894 of NW_027279255.1, read as the reverse complement.
CGAGGCGAGTTCAGCCGGTTCACACTCAGGTAACAATAGTCTACACAGCTGAGTGAGATATTTATTTTATTGACGTGACTAAAAGGGAAACTAGTAGTTATATTTTCTCTATACTACAATCATTTCAATACTTCCTGCTAAGTCTCCCACTGTCATTGGAGTTTTTAGTTTCAAGTTATTATTTAAGATCATACATATTTATTTTTATTTATTGTATTTAGTTGTGTGAATGTAAAGCAGGGGATTTCTGAAAAAGAACAAGAAATAGTGAAAAATATATTGCTGCTGCAGAATTCAATAAAAGCAGTACTGAATCTAAAGAACTTTTCTTTGTCCTTCGATAAGGGATTTGAAAGGATTTGGATTTGATAAACAGATTTGATACTGGATTCAGATTCGATAAAATGCTTTCGAACCCCAACCCTAATAGTATGACCACCTCCTCGAGGTTGTTGCATTTCCGGAACCATTCAAGGAGGATTTCCATGAGCTTTTCATGCTGTGCAAGACAGCCATGTGAGCACTCAATCCAGGTGGGCAGTCATATGGGCAGAAATATGTGTCACTAGAAACTGAAATTGAATTATTTATATTTGAATTGCATTAAAAAACTGAATTTGAATCACATAATTTGAATTTGTATTGTTTAACATGAATAATTGCACTGAAAAACTGAATCTGAATAGCATAATTTGTAATTGAATTTATTAGTTTGAAACTGAATTCCAATAAACTTGAAACTGAATGTAATATTATGAAATTGAATTCATTTGCTCTGAAACTGTATTCAGTTCTCACAATTCAAATCCAGTTCTCGTAATTCAAATTCAGTTCTTGCAATTCAATTTCAGTTTACTGAGACACACATCCTGGTCGCTGAGGAAGAGCAATCGAGTGCAGATTCACAGAACTCCTTTTCGGCCAGTCAGCACCTACTGTATGTTTTTGACCATTTCCTTCACTCCCATTGATCCATGGACTTGATACACGTTGAAGAACGTTTCTTTCCATCATGGATGAGGCTGGGACTGATGGCGTTCAGCTCGGAGTATCATGTCCAGAGAACTGAAGGCATTATACTGCACGAGCTGCATGGAGTAATTTATGGTAATTTTTTGCACTTAAAAAAAAAAAACAGGTCCCCACTGACTTCTGTTGTTTTGGAGAAGGCTGCTACAGAGTTGTGGTGGCAGACTCCCTGTGTGTTATGTGGACAAAGAAACTTCACCTGTGTTTCAACTGGCATGAGGGTATGGAAGAGGATTAGGGCCACATGTGAAAAAGTTACTTGAGTTCTGAGTTTAAAGTCAGAATTCCAAGATTCTGAGATTAAAGTCAGAATTCCGAGATTCTGAGATTAAAGTCAGAATTCTGAGTTCTGAGTGAACTATTCCTTTAAGAAGTCTGGTGAAGGTCTTGGGAGGGTTGTAACAATGAATTGTGTTGAGTATATCTCAATGGATAGAGCATGGCAATAACATTGCCCCGGTTGATTCCCACTGGTGCCACCCACGCAAAAATGTATGCACACTTGGTACTGTAATGTGCCTCAGATGAAAGCATCCACCAAATGACGTACATGTAACAATGATAGGACAAAATAAACCTCTATCAACGGATATCTGTAATTTTCTTTTCCAACTATGAGTATTAGATTCAAAAGAGTCTGGCTCTAATACTAACCATTGCAGTATTACAGCAATCAAACCCAAACAAGCCAAAGTCAAATCAAAAGAGGAAAAGGCGTACACGACTGCAAAAAAAAAAGCCTAGTAATAGAAAGGAGAAGAGAGAGAGAGGGATGTGCAGACAGATGGAAGAAACACATTACAGCTCCTGTCCACCTCGACAAGAAGAAACAGAGATAACAAAAAAGGTCAATAGTAGTACATCCTCCGTGTATAAAGAACGGCTGTTCAGACGTCTCTAACATAATCAATTGCTAAGGACTTGCAACAATGGACTCGGCCCTGCCAAGGAGACGTGACAAAGGCTATAAACAACACAATAGATCCACTGACGAAGACCGTGACAGGCAGAGGGAGAGGAAGAATAAAGCCATATTGCCGTTCTCTAGATATAAACATAACTCTTTATGGCACACAGGGCATTTTTTATGCACACAGATATACAGACAACATCGTGAGCTTAGAATTATAAGCTTCTATCTGCCTTCAGGATAGTTCTGAGATATCGAGCTTCAAAGTTTTCAGCATCCATTGAGTTAAATGGAGATGGGTCCTTTTGTTTTAGAAATTACAGACTGAAAAAGCATTATTTTCAAAAAATAACACCACACATATATCAACAAGGCACTCATAGAATAGGTTCATGCGACTAACTCAGTTTTGACAAAAAGGTCGGATAGAACCATATAATACCAAGGTCAGGAACTCAGTGTTTTCAGCACACAGAGAAAAGTAGCCAGCTACTTCTTCATGCTTTCTGACACCTTGACTCCATTCATAATAATAATTAACTGAGCTATTTCAATCTGTTTACCTTAAAAACTTAAGTACAAGTACGTCATTTAAAGGATAAGGCTGGTGCATTTCTTACCGTCAACAAATTGTATGAAAAGAACAAAATCAGCAATGAATTTGTTTTGTTAATGCCCAATGCAGCCATGTCCCAGCAGCCATAGAACTCCATTGTATTAAAAAAAACACGATTAAAAAACCCGTCACAGAGCCATGCTGCTGCTCTGCAGCATATTTCATCATCATGATGCACCGGGCCGGACCACTTTTTCCTCAAACGACTTAATAAGCCAGCTGTAAACACTTTTTCCATCTCAGGAAAGTAGTTCTGTAGCACAGAAAATAGTCCCCGGCGTAATGAAGAATTTGTTCCCATTTGAATTTGATTTGGTAATAACTACAACAGCCTGACTTTTCATGGTAACAGTTAGCGATTTTTGAAATTGAAACTATGTCTGTGAGCTGTATTTAAAGGTTTTTAGCTTACAATTGGAGCCAATGGCTTCCGGGTTGAAGGCTAAAAATGGAACGTGGGAAGTCGGAAAGTAACGAGAGTGGAGCAAACGCATTGCTGATTTTGTTATTTTCATAGGATTTGTTGACGATAAGAAATTCATTAAAAAACACCAGCCGTATCCTTAAAAGGCATACCGAGTAGGATTTTGCTGCTTGTGGCTTGTAAACACAACTTTCAAAAGTTGACCCCTCCTCCCTGCAGTTGCCGGAACAGTAAAAATCAGTAAAAAAGCACAGCGAAGACTCGTTCCAAAACAAGAGTAAATGTGGGGTTTGTTTTCACCCGTTGGCGAGTATTGAAGGAGAGGATGGGGATGAAGAGTGACGTGGAGTTGGCCTGTTTTCTGTTGGACAGGTAGGTGTCGGTTAGCTTAGCTGCAGCTTTTCTACTGCAACGAAGCTAAGCTAAGGGTAGCTAGCTGCCAGCTCATGATACACACTAGCCCTGACCAGTTGCTCTGCCCAGCGAGGCTTTTACATATAAAACGATTCAGCAGTGGTTTCGGTTGCAGGCGGACACACCTGCTCCCAAAATGTCGACGCCCAGAAACGTCCCGAACATTCAGAAATGATTAAATCCGGGCAGAAGGAAGGCTCTCTGCAGACACACACACTGTCACACTCTACTAATGGGCCATAAGTCATGATTGAGTAGGATCATTTTTGGATGAGTTGATGCTATTTTACGGTGACCAGACGTCCCGGTTTGTCCGGGATTGTCCCGGTTTCAAGATGGGTGTCCTGAGTCCCGACAAATATCTGTAAAACAACATTCACTACCAAATTTCAACATTCACTACCAAATTGTCCCGGTTTTCACCACAATTACATAGACGTTTATCATGTTCTGTCCCTCTCATTATTACCTAACCCAATCAAAAAACATAAACCATGCAACACGCGTCTGAATTCAACACTGATTTGTCTGTATGTGTGTCAATCAATCAATGTGTCGTTGTCAAGGCTGTTGCTAGCCTCTGACGCTCGTGGCTCTGTCTGACAGAATCTGTCAGTACGCTAACGGTTAGCTGTCATGCCGAATGAGAAAGTCGGTCTTTTCTAAAGACCTCCAGAAGGCTTAGTCTTTTCTTCGTGAAGTAGCCGGCAATGAAAACGCTGCGTTCTGCACACACTGCAAGAGAACATTTTCGGTCGCGCACAGTGGAAATGCCGACATAAAAGATCATATTAAGACGGCTAGTGTTACTAGTGTTATTATACAAAACATCATTTTTCGTTTGCTGAGGCACTGTCCATGGTGTTGAAAGGTGCAGTCACTAGAGCCGCTCTTCCACCGCATGGTACCGGCTCAACTCGACTCGACTCGACTTGCCTTTTTTGGTTTTCCATTGGACAAGTACCAGGTACCATATCACCTGGTACCTGGTACTTTTTTTTGGTAGCGCCTCCGTCGAGGTTCCAAGCGACCTGAGGCGACACCAAAAGGTGACGTGAAAACACTGCAGACTACTGATTGGTCAGAGAGAATCGTCATCATTGCGCGACACGGGACATATATGCTAACGTTAGCTACCAGGTTAGCTTAGCCTCTTGCGTCGCCTTTGCGCAGCCAGAGAGCAGTCTGTTGTCTTGCTGCCTTCAGCCTCTTCTGAAATAAAATCTGTCTCCTTGCTGTGACTAACAGCCACATACCCAGAATCAAGAACACCATCCCTTCCATATCGCGTTGAAGATGACGTCACGGCAGTTTCATGCGGCGTCGCTATGACGACCAGTTGTGGGGGGCACATTGAGGGGGTACTATCTGCAGTGGAAAACCAAGTGGTACTACCAAAAGCGAGTAGAGTCGAGTTGAGCCGGTACCATGCGGTGGAAAAGTGCCATAGGTGTGCTAAGCTCTGAAATAATTGGGGGTTTGAAAATGTGGTCACCTATGTTATTTCAAGGGGGGAAAATCCTGCTCATTATGCCTTTAAGTAGATCTTGAGAATTACTGCTTTAAATAACTTGTAACACATTGAGATTAGGGCTGGGCGATATGGACCAAAAATCATATCTCGGTATTTTTGACCAAATACCTCGATATTGATATTGCGACAATATTGTAGGGATGACTATTGGTGCTTTCACAAAATATTTATACAATGAGATTTTTGATAAAAAATCATCAGTAATGTGGATATAATGACTAAGTGGGTAAAGGCAAATAATAGAACAGCTAGAACAGTCTGGTAAGTTCAGAAAATGACATCACTTTACTGTAATGCAGCCTTTAAAACCAGGAAAAGACACTTATGCCATATCACGATATTACGATATCCAAAATCTAAGACGATATCTAGTCTCATATCACGATATCGATATAATATCGATATATTGCCCAGCCCTAATTGAGATGAGCAAAAAAATGGCAATAAAATTAAGGTGAAGACGTCTCAGCAGTGCAGCCTCGCTATGACGCACGCGCTCACAAATCCGAAATCAAAACCTAAATCCCACTTGCGGTGAAGAGGGGGTGAAGAGGGGGAGAAAGGAGAGAAAGAGAGACGAGCTGGGAGAGGAAAATCTCATTCATCACTCTCTCGTTGTCCCCCTCTCCAGCGCCGCACAGTAGCGAAGCGAGGAAAAAAAATCATTCTTTTGTGTCCTTGTTAAATCTGAAGTTTTATGATGTGGCTGTTGCACCTCTGTGACAGATGAAACAGCGGGGCTCCAAACAAGCAGACTGACACGACACACACACACACACACACAGTGAAGCATGTACTCACACACTCACGCATGCACCCGGGCACACACACACACACACACACAGAGCACGACAACTCAATTTCTCAAAGCGACGTTGGTGACTCAACTGAGAGTTATAACCCAGATTTCCTCGGCGCACAGAACAGATATTTGGCTCCTGAAGTGAGTCTGTTTTCTATTTCCTTTCAATTACCTCTCACAGCTCTGGCTCCCTCAGACAACTGTCTAAAACTGTATTACAGAATTACAGGAATACGTCAATAACAGTGGCTTTAGATAACGAGAGCTAATTGATAGCCAACATGGCAACTGAATAACGTGACTCCCTTATGCTCAAGACAGGTCTGACGTTAGCTGCGTCATAGCCCAAGTTGGCTAACATTGGCCCTCAATGGAGTCATTCCTATGTTCCTAGGGTCCTATGTTTCCCAGTTCTACATATGTGCTCTCCCAGGGTCCTATGTTCCCAGGGTCCTATGTTCCCAAGGTCCTATGTTATCAGGGTCCTATGTTCCCCAGTTCTAGGGTTAGGGTTTAGGGTTAGGGTTAGAGACCTTCCAAATCAAATAAAATGATAACCATTGGTTTTGTTGTGTTCATATAGCTGTTTTGAAGGCTTGTTCCAATAAAAAAAACTGGATAATATTTATGAAATATTTTAACTTGAAAAGGGTCAAATTTGACCCGAACACAATAGGAGGGTTAATGTGTGTTAACAGAATATTGAACTGGGGAACATAGGACCCTGGGAACATAGATACGCTCCCTCTCTCAATACATCATAGTAGCTTATAGTAGTTAAAGCAATATTCCACTTAGTTTTAACATGGGGGTTATTTGGCACTTGACCGCCATGAAAACCAGAATATAAACTGATAACCAAGATCAGATGCAGCTGGACAAGTTTGTAGTGTTGGGATTTTTCCTTCCCATTCATTTGAATGAGGCCACGAAAATAGCCTGAAAACTGACATTTAACATTCATGAACAGATTCAACAACAGATCCTGCTGCTGTGATTTTCAGCTGACTGTTGGTCCAAGGTTTTAGAACATAATTTCGCCAAATATTTTTATTGATAGAAGAGAGCATAGCGGAGGGATACCATTTAGGAGAGATAGTTCCTGTTTGGGAGACTGGATCTACTTTTATTTTTAAATACTAATTTTAGTGTAAACCAAGAATAAATATAGTTAATATTTGATAGTGTTAACCTCGGGAATATCAAAATTACGCGTTATGAGTTATCTGGTTTACTTATAACAGTTCACCTTTATAAGTCCATTTTGATGGATCATGCACATCCCTGTAGTAAACAACTGCTGTACAAACGCAGCAATTCATTTTTACTGATGCTAGGATTGAGTTGTAACAGAACAATAAATAGAAGACTAAATAAATTGAACCTTTGCACATCTTTAATAACCTCAAGTGTACAGTCCTGTGGATTTATTATTAGTACATTATTCGGTGAATGCATTCTTGGCTTTACAATTCAGTTTGTGGAATGAGGAGATTTTGACACACATTTTGACACATTTTGACAACACTCCTCCAAGTTAAATAGCCATAAACATTTTCTATTTTCCTATTTCACACGTTTTTGCGATATTAGACTCTCCTCTTTAACCCATAATGCACAGCGCTTCCTGTAGTTTGGTTGAGTCAACACACCATGGTTGGTTTGGAAACGTAGCGAGAAACCTCCCCTTTAAATAAAGGGTAACACTTTACAATAAGGTAGTGTTGTAGTACTCGAGATCGGTCTTGGTCTCGAGACCGGTCTTAAGACCACATTGTGATGGTCTCGGTCTCGTCTCGGACTCGACTGCATTTTTACTCGGTCTTGACTCGGTCTCGGACAAAGAGGACTCGGAATTTTATTTCAAGACCAGTCGAGACCACAAGTGCAGTAACATCATTACCTGCCGGTGCATTGTCTGATTTATTTATTTTTTACTGTGATTGGATATAAAACTTTCCCCTTCAAATTGCAACCGATAACTTGGCTTATTTTAAGTTTGAAAGTTTATTAACAATTAAACGCTGCCACCCTCACTCACCCCCCTCTGAGCTGCGCCAAGAAAGAGAACGCAGGATACAGGAGGAGAGAGCACCATATGTGGCTGAAGAGGAGAGAATGAGAATAATACAATTTGCCTACAGAAATCACAGAGAGTTTTGCAAATCAGTTCTAAGAACAAGCACCGATTCTATACAGGCACATGACGCGTTCAATTCAATGCGGTGCATTAAAGCATTGCAACACAGTTATCGGTTAAATTATAATTTCACTAATGTTAGGCTTAAATTCCACAAGGTAATAACGTTACCGTTAAAGTCTGTAGTGCAGCAGAAGACGTGTTATCAGGTTACTGTTTATACCGTTACTAACACAGGAGAGTAAATTGTGGAATTTTAAGTTTCACTTTCGTCTGCACAGTGGGGCTCTGGCAGATTGAGTAGGGGAGAGCGGGGCAAGTTGTCACATTGGTCAAAGTCAAAACACTATAACATAAGCCTATACATGACAGTAAGTTTATGTTTCTTCTCATTTCAGGAATCAAAATAATTATACATTGTGACATAAAAGCAAGGGTCAGCTATAACCTGATAATAATTTTGAATGTTTTAGTGAAGCTATCTGCTCAGGGTGTTTTAACACTTCTGTTTCATTCTGCCCGCTGTCTTGAGCCTTTCCAAAGGTCAGTGAAATCGAATTGCAATGTTTCAAAGGATTGCCTTCTGTCACTGAGCACATACTGTACATCCATTTGTATTTTACTTAAATTCCTAACTAATGCTTTCTTTCTTTTTGAATTTTAGCAGAGAAATGGTGTAAATGTTGAGCCATCACTCTGATTACATGGTCTTGAAAATAGACTCGCATTGGTCTGGTCTCGGTCTCGACTCGGTCTCGCCCCCTCAAAGTCTTGGTCTTGACTCGGACTTGATACGCTCTGGTCTTGGTCTTGACTCGGTCTCGGTTAAGGTGGTCTCGACACTACAATAAGGGTACATTAATAATAAGCATGAACTAACCCTTAATTAACAGTTAACTAATGTGTCTGGTAATCATTTACAAATGGTGTTCATGTTAACTAAGGTATTAATTTATACATTATTTAATAGTCATCTTTATAAACTATTAAATAATGTATAAATTAATACCTTAGTTAACATGAACACCATTAGTAAATTACACATTAGTTAACTGTTAATTAAGGGTTAGTTAAGGCTTATTAAGCATTAACTAACCCTTAACTTAGTGACCCTTATTGTAAACTGTTACCAAATAAAGTCTCAGTCTGATTGGTCAGATTGTTTTGTGCTCATACAGCCAAACAAAACAAAAGGGGAGAACGCTCCAGGGTTGGACATAATTGCGCTTTTAATTCAGTTTTCTTCCTTGCCTCTTCAGTTTTGGTTAGGATGCCTGCAAAGATTGAACTGGAAACTTGCCATTGGGATAGTAATTGAATAAAAACATAGTCAACAAAATCTGAATGAAAATCTGCTCAATGTCCTGATGGTCACATGAATACAGCTGATGGCACCAATGACATTTGGACATTTTGGGTGTGTCTGCAGTAACATGTTACCTGGAGTAACATGGAGGGATGTGGGCTGGTTTGAATTGCTTTAAATGCCATTCCCCATTGTTCATACACCAATCAACAGCATTGCAATAGGCAAACTCATTTCCCCCAAGTTTTCGTGACGTAACAGTTCATATCCTGTTGATGTCATCGCTGTTCATTAGTGTGCAAATTTCTTGTTTTGCATAATTAAACCGACGGGAGCACTAGACATAGTGCGGCGATTCGGGAAAGGAGCAAACAAATTGACTTCGGGGTTAGTTAGATATTGGCCTGTCATAACACGAAGACGGACATGCCTTGATTTACATACTCGTCAATTCAAAGTCTCATCTTGCAGGAGGCGGTGATTCTCCAGAGTAACTCCCAAAGTTTGGAATTGGTGGAGTGTAAAAACGGAGTCGCGCACCGATGCACAGCACTTTGGTAAAGGTCTGAATCCGGTTCAGAGAGGCAGACTCTTGCTCTACAGTCAGCCCATCTTTTTATGCGGTGCTGCAGGGGTTAGCTGAGATTGCCTGTCTCAGCATGATGTGTAGCTGGCCAACACAATATAGCTTGTCTCCCCACAGCACACGTTCAAAGGTTCATCTTAGAGCAGAGCTAGGTATAATCTTTGTTACTGTTTAGACAGACTGATACAACGTTTATGACATGTTTATGAATATGTGGTAACACTTTACAATAAGGGTACACTAAGTTAAGGGTTAGTTAATGCTTAATAAGGGTCAGTTAATGCATAATAAGCATTAACTAACCCTTAATTAACAGTTAACACATTTTGATGAAGTTTGTGAATATTTAAAATGTATATACTTTCATTTAAATAACAGATGACAAAACCTTATGATTTTCATTTTGCAACAATCAAACAATTCAAGAACAATCCAAGTAAAAGTCAGCTTGGGGTATCAGTATTCAATATTCCATGTTCATTATGTGATCAAATTCCAATTCTTTCAACATATTGATTTCATGTTCTACAGAACCTACTTGAACACCTATATTCATATAGTCATATACTGTTATATTTACTTTTTGCTTAATTGCAGTTAATCGTCTACATATGGTTTAGGTTCAAAGACAATTGTAGCCTACAACTACTACTACTACTGTCTCTGAACCATTCTGCATAGCAAATTTACAGTCCAGTAAGGTATTATTGGAGACATAATATTTCTAATATTCCAACCAAGCTAATTCCATGCAATACAGGCTACATGCTACTTTAATTTAATTAATTTATAATGTCCCATTACATTGAAAACGTCTCAAAGCAACATTGTTCCCCCAGCTTATTTGCAATGAAGTAAAGCCTTTGTTCCCTGAGAGCTAGTCATGTTTTGTCAATTACATAATCTCATTTGACCAGACAATGTAGTTCTTTTAAATAAGACAGAAAAAAGCCTGACAGGGCGTATTGCTGGGTGACCAGGCTGAGGCCCACACAGCACATGTAATGTTGGAGGTTTGAGCGCTGAAACATTTTCTGCAGTCACAGAAATATCTCAATGTGACATCATGTTGTCTTCATTTGGCCAGTTACCCATAAGAATAAGAAAAACATACCACCAAACAACAAGCAAATAGTAAACATGTTGTCCCCCACCGGTGATGTAGTTCCACCCTTGGGTCAGTCAGTGATTGCTGAGTGTACTTGAAATATGAGTGAAATTGTATGAGCATTTTGGTATGGGACAATGAAAGTACAGATTGACCATATATTTCTGTTGCCTACTCTCCTCAGAATTAGGCTTACAAGTTATATCTTGAAATGTAGTAATTGTAATTGTCCTGTTTTTACTCAGTACAGTACAAAATATAAGAACTACAATACGCAATAAATACATTCTGTACATTACACAATGTACACTACAATACAATTTATAATACAATATACAATATAACATACAACACCAGGAGCGTGAGTGTTATGAATAATATAAATGCTAAATGATAAGTGATATATGGTATTGCACAGTAGGTAAGTGGTAATATGATATAAGTAGTCAACACTGAGGCACAGTGGTAGTGCAGTGATGATGCAATAACAGTACAACAGTCCAACAACTGTACAATAACTACAGTGTCTTGTGGTTAGAGGTTTGCCCAAAAATTCTCCACTGACTCTCACTTCAACACATCAACCCAGTCTGATGTCTCCAAGTGTGTAGCGTGTGTAGACTATTATGTTACCTATGATAACTTTAACTGTATTGCTTTACCACTGAGTCCCCATTCATTGTCCCCCACATTGTATGATAACTTTAACTGTACGACCTGCTTTACCACTGAGTCCCTATTCATTGTCAATGCCGCCCCCTAGCGGCACAAAGTCAACATTGCAGTGTGACTAACTAACGAACGAACAAACAAACTAACGGACGGAGACCGATCCATAGTCCCCCCTTTGGTGGGGGACAAAAACATACCACCAAACAACAAAATGGACCCAGGAACGCAAGGTACATCACCAAAAGCTATTTTTAACAGTGTTAAAATATTTTAGAGTGGATTTTCCCTAATATTTGATTCAACAGTGAGTTGCAGTTACATACTGGCAACTGTTTCACGGCAGTAGGTCTCAAAATGTTCAACTGGTCATTGTCAAATTAAATTCTTGATTTGTATTGATCCAGGTTTGTATTCTAAATGACCAAACACATGGTTGCATGCACCACGCAAACAAGTAAAAACTAGCTACTAAATACTAGCTACTACGCTACTCCCATGCTAGCCAGCTGGGTGTCTGGGTAAGCAATGTAAAAAGTCATGGATACAACACCTCTAAACTTTTAGTAACACCACTTATTGAGATCGCAAAGGGTTTGGAGTAGAAACATTTTACAAGTCATTCGTTTACAGTTTTGGATAACATCCCCTAAAAATGACCGGATTCATTTTTTCCGGTAAAGGTTGCAGTTTCTGTTGTTCACACAAGACATGCCTTTCTGCTGTTTTACCATAATGCTACCATTCACACCACACTGGCAATACTGTTAAATTCCTCTGTTGTCATTCCCTGGAAATTACATTTAAAGGAGTAGTTCACCCAAAAATGAAAATTCTGTCGTCATCTACTCAACCTCATGCCAAATGAAACACAGGTGAAATTTGTTAGTCCATATAACACACAGGTAGGTTGCCAGCACAACTTGGTAGCAGCCTTCTCCAAAACAACTGAAGTCAATGGGGACCTGTTCTTTAGAGTTCCAAAACAAAAACAGCCAAACAATCACACTGTGAATAGAAAGACCTATACACCATTATTTGTTGCAAACCAATCAGCTGTAGTTAAGATTTGCACTAAATGATGGTGTAAATATACTGTAGGTCTTTTTGGAACTCTGAAGAACTGGTCCCCACTGACTTCAGTTGTTTTGGAGAAGGCTGCTATGGAGTTGTGCTGCAGCCTCCCTGTGTGTTATATGGACAAACTTCACCTGTGTTTCAACTGGCATGAGGGGGAGGAGATGATGACAGAATTTTCATTTTTGGGTGAACTATTCTTTTAACCTTTGCACCAGAGTCACTGCAGTTTGAAAACACAGCGGGTGAAGACACTTGGCACAGTGCTATGCTATTTTGTCATAAAGAGCCGACTCCCTAACCGTCCCTGAGAGCTGCTGGCTAATCTTTTCGTCCATTTGACGCAGTCTTCTTTCCACTTTTGTCCAATTCAACATTTTTCCAATCCTTCGTCAAAAAAGCCCGTTGTATAGTTTGCATTTCCCTCCGACATGTGGTCTTCACGCGGAATAAACCAGTCATCTCCTTGAGAACTTTGTGATTGGCTCACACAGTTTGACAAGAGAGCGTCCTACAACAGAGCCTCCTAACGTTGTGCGTGCTTGTGCCATTAAAGGTCCCTTATTGTGTAAAACAGGACTCCCCTTGCCTCTGTGATGATAAAGGAGTTGGATGGTCTATCTGAACATGGTGAAAGTATCAAAACGCACGGTCGCCACCTAAATCCACACAATCCATATTAGTGCAGCGAGCCTCTAAACGAGCCGTTTGGACTTCTGTAACTTTGTGGCGTCACAAAGGTTCGCTCATTATCATTTTTGTAAGAAATAATAGACTAACAAAGTGTTTTTTTTAAGCGGTTGAGCGGTTGTCATGTTTATTACCGGAGAGTTTTCCCTACCTGTAGCTGCCGTGTCTGTGGTATCTCACGTTTCACTCTCGAAACGGTTAGCCAATCGGAACGGAGGGGTCGTTAATATTAATGAGCCTTAAAGACACGGCGGCAGAAACAGCCTGTTCTTGGTAAGGCTCAGAGAGATGCTGGAAAATGAACGTGTCAAAATGGATTGAGAGTGTTTTTGATACATGACACCACACACACAGCTTTGAATGGACCTCAAGACATAAAATTTAACACTGGAAAGTGGAGAATGTTTTGGTATTGTTCACACATATGGTCGATACGGAACTTTACCAGAAATCTTACGTCTTGAGCAGTGAAATTGCCAGAAGTGATCTGCCAGCATTTCTATTTGCACATAACCCCTACGCCGCTAAATTTACAGAACAAGCTGCATGTGTGAAAGGGGCTCATGACCAGATTAAGATTAAAAACACATATTGATAATCTCCTTTTTTATAATGCGATTGAAATATAATGATTCTTGATAATATGTTTAATAAAAAGGGCGTGGATGTGATAAAGTGTGCACAGCTTAAGAGGGCTGTAGTTGACATAAATAATAGTCACATTTTCTCACTATAGAAACTGAGATAGCTAATTAGAGCAGAGATCCAACAGAAATTTCTAGTGAAGAGGTAATATATCACCATGTTAAATACTTGAATAATAATAATACTAATAATAATATTTGCTTTTTAGAGGGACATATTATGGGCAGTAAGAACATTACTTAATGCCCCTTTAAAGGAGACTGCTAGATGTTCTATTTGCATGATTGGATGTCCATCATAGCAATCGGTTATATATGGAGTCAACTACTATAATAAAGTAAGTATATAATGTAGTAGTAAATATTACTGAAATTTAGACATGCCAATATATATTTAGCTAAGAAGTTCAAGTGATTTTCAGTCAAGCTGGTTAGTTATGATAGTTTTGAATGATTATTAGTGACTAGCGACCCTAATAAAAGTCCTACAGTCACTTTACAAGCATAAAAAGTTAATATTTGCTGTTTTGATAGCCAATAACATTTGACAGCAGGCAGCACCACTGAAGGCTGGCTGATCGTCATGCTTCCCCTCTCCCCCCCTCTCGCCCTCGGAGCACAGGCGGTGGCAAAACCGCCGGTTGTCATGGAGACGGCAGGGTAATTACTCTCTGTGGGAGGCCAGGTGAGGAGGTGACCTCTCTAGGGGGGGTAAGCACTGCTCTCCCACCTCCGCCAAAATGGCTGTCTCTTCCTCGCCTCTTCCAATCCACCAGAAAAATCTGGACGGGAGAGGCATGGTGGATATTCATACATTCATTCGTTGGGCCTCATTTATCGTAACGTTCGTAAATTTGTGTGTACATTCCCGCATTAAAATAACTAAAATCTTACGCCGCGTTCACGAAACGTTCGGAAGCATCTCTTTTTAATCATATTCACGTGGGTGTGCGGATGAATCCCAAACACTCGTAAATGGGAAGCGTGTTAATTATCAGAAATAACATTATGGCACCACCTCAGAAATGCAATAATGCTGGGGATATAACTAAACACGGAAGGCTTTTACTCTGAAGCAG
Organism: Centroberyx affinis; assembly: GCF_046629955.1. Lineage (NCBI taxonomy): Eukaryota > Metazoa > Chordata > Actinopteri > Beryciformes > Berycidae > Centroberyx > Centroberyx affinis. The sequence goes on along the minus strand of NW_027279255.1, from coordinate 26,866 downwards.
CTGAAGGCACGTGAGGTAAACCGAAATGTTGTGTTAGCCACCGAGGGCAACTCAATGCTGGATGAATGATTATCTAAATCTATATAAATTTGTGTATTTTTCGCTGCTTTTTTTGGGGGGCTGATCTGTTTGTAACATCGCAAGCTAGGAAAGGAAATAAAATTCCCAAAGACGAGTTATCGCAGCTCATGCTAACTACCCAGTTCTTCTTCTGTTTATTCCAAACAAACCAGAAACATAACACGCATCACTTCCTGTGCACCGGAGGATTTTTCTCAAGAAAAACCCTACCAAATGTAAAACACAGCAAATGTAAAAGCTTTCTTGAACTGGCTATGGGTTGAATCACTACTGTGTTATATCAATCGGTGAGAGAATAGAGTGTGGCGAAAGGGACATTTATGAAAATGTCACAGCTTATTATTTCAGACAATAGTGATAAATTATGGAACTTTGACATTTAAAAAAAAAAATGTCAAAGAAAAATGCTGCACTGCCCTGGAATAAATGCTTTCCTTTATCAATTAGCTCAACTGGTGTGTGTATGGCACAGGTCTCATGTGTGTGAGAGGGACTTGCCCTGACATTAACACACATCCTCGGTACCGCTGATGATTTTTTTCATTCACAACTTTTAGATTAGGAGTAGAAGAAATTAGGGCTGAGCAATTAATCAAAATTTTATCGAAATTGCAATGTGGCCTAGTGCAATTTTCAAATCGCAGGAGGCGCAATATTTGTTAAAGGTGAAATGTGTCAAAATACCATTTTAAATGAAATACTGTGGTGCTGCAGAGATGTCCTGGCCTACACATCATATTCTACAGACTTAAGAAAACATCTTTGTTTGGTACAGATCCCCGCAAAAATCACACCATAATCATTTTAATACGTTTTTCAATGAAAATGAGAATAATGATGTTAAAACTACCATTCCCTCTAATATCGCAAATCATATCGCAACTGCAATATCAGTCAAAATAATCGCAATTACAGATTTTTTCAAAATCGTTCAGCCCTAGAAGAAATGAACCTGAATGTTGACTGTAAGTTCTCCAGGACAGCTCCAACCATGCATTAGGGCAGCTGGTCCCATTTGAATGAATGGCTGTGGCAGCACAATGGGTTTTCACGGCAAACACAGGCAGTTAAGAGTTGTTTTTACATTTTTTCTGAGAAACTGCAAGTCCAAATCACAGTGATCAAAGTCTTTTGGTGTCTCTGGAGAATCCTTTCAGAACAACAATGATAGGGCTAAAGATGGCAGCAGAGAAATCAAAAACTAAGGCACGGTGCTTCCTTATGTTCTGTTCACAACAATGTGAGTCTATATAGCAGTGATTTAGAAGTTACCATTCACATGTACTTGTAAATAGTTTTGGATGACACTTTTGAAGGGTATCCTTTAATGGTCTAGGGTCACAACAATGCTCCAGCACTGAGTATGTGATGTGTCTTTATGGGAGCAGATCATTCACTTCAGACTCTCTGGTCCCTTTCACTAACGTAGAGTTTGGTATATTTATCTGAACTAAGGTCCACAGTTAACACAGCCGTCAAAAATCTTCATCATTTTGTAAAACTAACTGTAGTAATGTATCAGTTTACAGGTCGATAATTTACCGTTGTTACAGCTCATTAACCTGACGTTTATCAGTAACCACACATTAAGAACACAGTAATGTGCAATAAATAAAGCTTAGGAGCCAGATACTATGGTAAATGAGATAACGTTATGAGCCTAAATTTCTCAATAATGTATTAAGTCATAATCGGTTTGGAGATGAAGGATTATTTAGTGTCATAATATCCTGTAACTGCAGGTTAACAAAAAAGGCTAACAGAAGTTGTGTATGGTGTATTTACAGTGAAATTAGCCACTTATGAACGGATAATTTTGGGTCTATTTTTATGCCACACTACTCAATAAGCTAACCCCCTTCTGCCTAGGAGATATAGGCCATTTTGCATGCTGAAGTCATGATATGACATGTGACCTTACAGCCATAGAAAGCGCTTTAATGTTAGCTCCTAGTTAGAGCTAACCTGAATCCAGCCTGAGACAATCCTACATGAAGAACAGACTGCTCTCTCTCTCTTGTCTGATGAAGGAACAGTTTGGAAATAAGCGTTTCCTAAAATGCTGTTTCCCAAAGTGAGGTCTGGAGACTCCCGGGGGTCCTTGAGGAGCTTCCAGTGGTCCTTGAGGAGGTTCCAGGGAGTCCCCGGCAAAATAAAGAATGGTTTGTTTGATTTCAATATCATTTCAGTCACTATAAATCAGCCCATACAACTATGAGTGCAATCCTAGGTGTCCTATTGCTTTTTTCATATTCACATATACAGTATATTAGAAAAACAAAAACAGGCCATGCTATTATTGTGCTTTCCTTATATGTCCAGCCATGTACATCATGTTTTGCCTGAGAAAGAGTAGGCTATTGACCTGCTCTCTCCATTTCTTCCTTGCTCTCTATCTCTCCTGAGATTTCTTTCATCCCTCACACTTATTTTCTTTTTAGCCGTCTTCATCCCACCCTTCTACTGCCTTCTGGCTCTCTCTAGAGAGTAAGTCTTTGATGTCCCTGTGGGGCAATTTGATTTGCAGGAAATAGTCCAAAAAAAAAAAAAACACCACAAAAACATAAAACAGTATATAAATACAACAATAGATGAACATTAAAAAATAGGCCTACATACAGCAACAGCATCACTTAATGAGGGCAACTCAGAACTAGTTTGGATTCCTTTGGCCAACATAACCACCATGGCCTCTTTTTGCTTAATTATTTAAAAACTCAATAGCTGCTGAGACAAAAGGTTTCCCACACCTATTGGTCCCACAACTGGAAAACTGAGCCTTGCCCAGATGGAAGCAGCTGGAAGTCACCATAGAGAAGGTGAGGGGAGTCCAATGAGGCTGCATTCTGGCTCATAGGGGACTAACATGTTAGAGATGTAACTAGGCCCTGTAAAGATTTAAACATTATCAGTAAAATCTAACCATGACAAGATAAAAGCATGGATGAACTCCTTAACGTCAGCAGGGGATAAAAAGGACCAAATTTTTTTTTAGATGTTCCTCAGCTGGATGAAACGTGACCCTCATCACTTCACTATCAAAAAAAGAGGTCAGAACCAAAAAACACACCCAAATCATGGGCAGCATGCTTGAAATTGGTGGACATGCTGCCAAGATCATTCTGGATGATGCTGATTGAGCTCGAAGGGCCGAATAAAACAATGTCTGATTTTTTTTATCATTGAGCTGGAGAAAGTTCTGCAACATCCAGCACTTAATATCTGAGAGACAAGCCATAATACGAGTTAAGTTGCCTGCTACACTGGATTATCGTCCGCATAGCAATGGAAGTGGATACCGTGTTCACGAATTATGTGCCCCAGGGGAAGCATGTAAATTGAAATAATGAGGGACCAAGTATTGACCCCTGGGGAACACCACAAGTGAAAGAAGAGGCCTCTCCAATTACAATGGAGAAAGTTCTGCCAGTGGGATAGTAGGGAAACCGAGAGTCAGGCCCCTGATGCTGACTAATTTTTCTAGCCAATTGATTAGGATTGTGTGGTCAAGCATGTCATAAGGCAGAGCTAAAAGCCTAGTGGGATTAAAATCAAACAGTCACTGGAATCAGCTGCGAACAGAAGATTACTAGTGACTTCCGCCTACATTGAAACACAAATCGTGTGGAATCTATCTACTCAAAAATTTTTGATAAAAACAGTCATTAAGACATTGGTCTAAAAATAAAAAAAAATAAAAAAATAAGAGGGTCCATTTTTCAGCAGCAGTTGAATTATTGTATGTTTAAGGCTGGAGGGGAAAGAGCCAGTGTGAGCTATTAGTTTGAAATCCCTCTTTCAGGAACCTGGCAGGGATGTCGTCTACCTCTATGGTCAGCAGAGATATTTTCTCAAAATGGGTCAACATGGCAGGGGGTTCAAAATGAATAGGGAGGTCTCAAGAGAAATCTGAAGCCTAAGAGTGGAGAAGCTCCTCACACTTTATAGGGGAGGCTTCAAGTGGATGGCTAGGAGGACTGACAACACAATCAATGGTCTGAAATATGACCCTGGAATTATGACAATTGCTGTCAACAACGTTAGAGAAATAAGAAATCTTTGCATCCTTGATACTCCAGAGTTTGGTGTTATTCTTAAGACTAAGATGACCGATTGCAGATGAAATCCGTGTTTGCAATCTATGGAAATCTATGAACATCTATGAACATCTCTGGATACATTCAGTTGTAGGAAAGACCGCTCACACCAGCTAACAAACTCTTCTACATCTGATCCTCATCATGACGAAGGCTGACAATAACAGAATCATCTGTAAACTGCCAATGACGTCTGGAGTCATGACTGATTTGACCATAATTTGTGTATAAAACAACTAAGTACATGGTCCTGTGACTCAATCATCCTCTTCCTTCTCTATCCTCATCTGTTTAGTTCTTCCAGTCCTTTTCAGCATTCATTTCTATTCACCACCTCGCTATTTCTGATGTTCCCTATGGAGTGGCATACATTCAATTTGCTTCCTTTCCCCTGCTAGCTAGTGAGAGTTTCTCAGCTATGGCAGCTATACAATGATACAATATTGACTCAGAACCGGACATGTCTGATTGACTTATATGTCAATACACAGCCCTCATACCTTGCAAAACCCATGGCATTAAATATAGAGACAGTGCACACTGGATGAGGAGCAATAAATCTTCGTGTCAATTTACAGTATTTACTTGAGAATTATTTTCCTCTGATTAAATAAAACTCCCTTTCTCTCAAATACAACCTATGTTGCTTTAATAGAAGGATTTCAGGTGATGTAACACAATGATTCACAATCTTTTTCATATCAAGGACCCTAATTTAGTCCACATTAGAGCCATGGACCCCCATTTGATGAGATTTTTTCTCTCGGACCCAAATCTGGGAATATTTTTAGTGTCAGATATGATTTTGTCCAGAATTCCATGACTATCTGTACTGTATGTAGAGAGATAACAGTGAAACTATGATCAAAACAGTTATTCTTCTACATTCTCTAATTGTGTTAACTTCTTGTAAATGAAGTAACGGTAGAGTTTAACAATTCATCCATTTGCTGGCGACCCCCTGGAATCCCCTCAAGGACTCCTGGTGGTGGACCCCACGTTGAGAACCACTGGTCTAGGTTACTTGGGAAGTGTCAGCATAGTACTAGCTTACTGTAGAACTAGGTAGAACTAGTACAACTGAAAATAACTGTGTTTCTAAATGTACAACTTGGCCGTCTCCACAGATTTCAGTAGATATAGCTAAAGGAAAAATCCAAGCGATGTACCTTTCATTTTTGGGTCAATTTTGATGTTTGGTGGTGTATATTTCTTATTCCCCAAATGTAGACAACATTGCATCGCGTCGATATTCCCAGCACTGTTACAGAGACGGCACAAGTCTTGCCCGTGAGAAAACGAAACTTCCAACACATACACAAAAGGAGAATGATCCAGATTAAACGAGGCTCCGCATACTCTGGCCTATTCTTGGCTGCTGTGTTGTTGTTGGCTCCCTCCTAATTATTTCCTCAAGTCAGAACCTAATAGACGCAACACTCCTCTCTCCTTGTGTTTAGGACCGGACCCCATGGAATTGCCACTAATGCTATTGCGCTATCAGTTGAAAGGGAATGCTAAATAACGTCTGAACCTAGCATTAAGCTAACTAATCGAGAGAGAAGTCTATCCATTCCTTCCATCTCTTCCACGGTGCTAATTGGATGTCTAGAGGGGGTTTGGATCAACCGAACTTGAAGTTTGCCAAGTGAAACTTAGCATGTTTAAATAGCATGTCTACGACGCCCATTAAGAAACTGATGAATATTCATGACAGCCAGATCTCTCTATATACTACATAGAGAGAGATGAGGCTAATAGTGTTCCTTAGTTCACCCTGCATATATTCACAACCTCTCTCTACCCATTATTAGCAAATCAAGTGGAGAACTATATTGGTACTTTGCAAACACAATATTAGTTTCCACTGTTATGCTGATAATACCAGCTGTAGCTCTCTGTAAGCCATCATACTGCAGGATACAGTCTAAATGGAAAGAATCATTTTATTGCGTTTGTGCTGTGCAGCAGTTCTTAACCAGCTGTTTTTGATATTTCTACCACTGAGACGCACCTGTACAGTATTATTTGTTAACAACAGACCTGCTATAACTTTTCTCAGCATGTCTCGGATCCATTGAGTGAAAAATGGCATAAATTGGAGTGTGAAATCTGTGTTCTGTTGAGGGTCACAGCGGCAAGCGGCAATGATTAGCAAGGCCTAGTTTCTGCAAGCAAACTTAAAGGTGAATTGAAATAATATGGAGGCAAGTGGTCAAAGCTAGCTTGCTAGACTTTGCATTAGTTCAATATTAAAACAACATAGGTTGGATTCAAGAGAAAAGGCAGAGGGGAAAAGAATTATTAGCCCCTTTCACACATGAAGTTAAATTTACGGAACAGGCTCCCACCTACTTTGACTGATACTCATTTGCAATTGGCTGATGCTGATGTAGATGGCATTCAAATGTCAACCATGGTATTCTGACTCAACATTAGCATTGTCCGGTCAGGACCGTGAACCGGACCTGTACAAATAATTAGAAAACCTGACATTCCGTTCCAAAACCTGTTTCTGGAAGCCCTAGCTGTGGGTGGACAGAGGCCAATCAAACATGTGCAGTTCTGAGTCAACACTGTATCTTTAAGTAGCTGCCATAGCAAAGTAACTAGCAGGGAAATGGAAGAACTTGAATTGAATGTACAATATATAACAACCAGGCTAGAAAAAGAGAGATTCCTGAAAAGATTGTTGTGGTGTGAGTGTAGGTCAGTTCAGTGAATACTTGGATAATGTAGATTTGTTTACAGATTTGGGTTACTGCGACATTGGAAAACCATACTGCAAAGCACTATCAGTTGAAACTTGAGACGAGTCTGCTCAGATAACCCAAACAAACAGCTGATTTTTGGCTTAGGCCCCATGTCCACCAAAGACCTGTGAAGCGGGTCGTAAGCGCTAGGTACCTCTCATCAATGTCACTTCAGAGTTCTACCAACCAATGAGGATCAAGCAGGGGCGGGGCCAAGAGGCTAACGTTTATCATAGCAACAACACCCGCAGACGTGTTCTCAGCTCCCCGCTCCAGCGATGCCAAAGCGCTCAGCACCAGGGCTTCAAGCACTCAAGAGGGCGGTTGGTGGACACGGCCCCTAACAAGCCAGCAGGCTAATTTAGCAAAGCAACCAATGTTGATGTTAAAGTGCTAGCTTCCACTAGAGTCGTCTTAAGATAGATCTTAAGAAATCACTGACCTAGACCAGTGCCTTCAACTATGTGCCTTTGTTCAACTACGTCCCAAGAGTTTGCAGGTTTTCATTCTAACCAATGACTACACCAGGTGAGTTTACTGATTAGCTCCTCCTCTCTGGCTGAAGGCGAGCTAATCAGTGAAATCTTGAACGAAACATTGTATGCTCTCGGCCCTTCATGGCACATGATTGCCCGCCCCTGGACTAGGGTCACAACAGACCATGGTTGGAAGCCACTGGTCTGGACTCACCCCAGACCCAGCACTGGGTCCACCTCAATACACCCTTCTCAATTACACAGCCGCTCACATTAAAGGAATAGTTCACCCAAAAATTAAAAAATTCTGTCATCATCTCCTCCCCCTCATGCCAGTTGAAACACAGGTGAAGTTTGTCCATATAACACACAGGGAGGTTGCCAGCACAACTCCATAGCAGCCTTCTGCAAAACAACTGAAGTCAGTGGGGACCAGTTCTTCAGAGTTCCAAAAAGACCTACAGTATATTTACACCATCATTTAGTGCAAATCTTAACTACAGCTGATTGATTTGCAACAAATAATGGTGTATAGGTCTTTCTATTCACAGTGTGATTGTTTGGCTGTTTTTGTTTTGGAACTCTAAAGAACAGGTCCCCATTGACTTAAGTTCTTTTGGAGAAGGCTGCTACCAAGTTGTGCTGGCAACCTACCTGTGTGTTATATGGACTAACAAATTTCACCTGTGTTTCATTTGGCATGAGGGTGAGTAGATGATGACAGAATTTTCATTTTTGGGTCAACTATTCATTTAACTCACTCTATTAGTAGCTGGAGTGGAAGCACTGGAAATGGCCACAAGAGATATGGCACTGAAAACTGTGATTTTTGCCTCATCAGAACCGTTTTCAATTTCAATGAAATAAACCTTGGTCCAGGCGCATTTGCTGTAGCTGACTTTCAGAACTTTATTCATATCTGTTACAATTAAATACTGCTGAATGAGTCTCTCATTCATAATTGTGGTTACTAAAAATGTCCTGATATCAACCCTCGTTGCTATCCGGCGAGTTAATAAAACATGAAGCAATAAAACATGCAAAATGCAAAATAGGGCTGAGGCATCTCATTTTCCCCACAGTCTCCCGTCCATTTTTCACACCAGTGAAGTGTGAGTTTAAAAATGTCTGATTTATACACTCACGGCAGACTAGGAGCTGTGGGCGGCCAAGCAGTGAATGTAGCTAAGAATGAGGATAGTCCACATGGTCAGCAGCCTGACAGAAAGGCAATTAGCCACTCCAAACAATTATGATATCAAGAGAAACCAGAAGACGCACTTAAAATGGCTGTGGTGCTGCATGATTCCACAATAGGAGGGAATGGGCGCTCGCTAAATTTGATTGTTGTTTAGTTTGAATGAATACTGCATTGATTGTCAACCTTTTTCAAATCAAGGACCCCTAATTTAGTACATAATAGGACCACAGACCCCCATTTGATGGGGTCATTTCAATTGGAAATTCTGTCTCAGAACCATCTGAGAATATTTTTATTGTTAGATAAGATTTTGTCCAGAAGTCCATAACTATCTGTATTGTAGGTAGAGAGATAACAGAGAAACTATGATCAAAACAGTCATTCTTCTACATTTTCTAATCGTGTTCACTTCTTGTAAATGAAATAATGGTGAAGTTTAAAAATTGATCAATTTGCTGGGGACCCCTGGGAACCCCCTCAAGGACACCTGGTGGTCCCCGGACCCCACGTTGAGAACCACTGGTCTAGGTTACTTGGGAAGTGTCAGCATAGTACTAGCTTACTGTAGAACTAAGTAGAACTAGTACAACTGAAAATAACTGTGTTTCTAAATGTACAACTTAGCCGTCTCCACAGATTTCAGTAGATATAGCTAAAGGAAAAATCCAAGCGATGTACCTTTCATTTTTGGGTCAATTTTGATGTTTGGTGGTGTATATTTCTTATTCCCCAAATGTAGACAACATTGCATCGCGTCGATATTCCCAGCACAGTTACAGAGACAGCACAAGTCTTGCCCGTGAGAAGGTCTAAGAGAGAACCACTCTCTTAGACCTCCACTGCCCTCCATGTCCAAGCTACCCTCTAGAGCAGTGATTCTCAACCATTTTCATATCAAGGACCCCTAATGTAGTCCACATTAGGCCCACGGACCCCCCATTTGACCCAAATCTGAGAATATTTGTATTGTCAGATATGATTTTGTCCAGAATTCCATGACTATCTGTATTGTAGGTAGAGAGATAACAGTGAAATTATGATCAAACCAGTCATTCTTCTACATTCTCTAATTGTGTTAACTTCTTGTAAATGAAATAATGCTGAAGTTTAACAATTCATCATTTTCCTGGGGACCCCTTGGAACCCCCCTCAAGGACCCCTGGTGGTCCCCGGACCCCACGTTGAGAACCATTGCTCTAGAGGCCACTGTCCATCCCAGGCTTATTATATACTTATAATTAACAACAAAGTGCACACTCACTCCAAACTCAGGATATAACAGCTATTTATCCATCTATACCACCAGGACAATAATGGTGGTATAGATGGATGAATGTGTGTATGTGTCATATAACAAGCAGATGCGTTTTTTTTCACTGGTTAACATTCTTCTGATCATCTGTAAAACCACGTACATGTGAGCTCCATCAATCCGTCCCATCTCACTCCTACAAACACTCATTCCTCCCTGCCCCGTCCTCAGCACTGATGTCCTGCCATGTCCCATCAGTCAGTCATTCATTCATTTTCTGAGGGACGGACAGATGGACAGTCACTCCCGTTCCTAGCTACGGACGATTTAGAGTCTGCGATCCACCTGACTGTGGGAGGAGGAATCACAGGAAGGCACCGGGGAATCGAACCGGAGACCTTTTCCCAACTGCGAGGACACCATGTCTCCCCAACTAAACGAGGTCAGGGGGGATTGGCGGGCCTCTCGGAGGGGAAAATTCAGTCTCTGCTCACCGTCTGCTATAGAGGCCATTCCTGCCCTGGAGCGAGTGACTCTCCCCCCCCCCAGACAAATGGAGATGCAATTTGCCAACGGGGGGAACGGCTTCCTTTTCCACGACTGCCAAGATCTCCGCTTGTTTTATGTCCCCCCCCCCATGCTGTCTGAGCGGGGCAGCCGATCGCACCCTGCCAGAGCCGGTGGCCACTGACAAAGACAGAAAACCACCGAGAGACAAACGGGCCGAAACCAAAGCGGGCGGGTCGGGAGTGTAGCCGCCTGCTTGTTCTTGATCAATAGATGGAGATTAAAAGGCAGCCAACACAGCAGCAAACTGCAACACCGCTGATCCTCGGTGAAGGAAAAAAAAGAAAAGAAAAAAAGACAGTGTTTTTGTAGCGTGGCGTCATCATTACCAACTCAGGGAAGATATTTCCTGTTACTGTTAGAAAATAACACCGTGGTGGTCATCGCACATATTGAATGGCTACTACGTATGGGGTTTGTTTATGCTTGAGCCAAGTAATACTTTTACTGATACTCCTTTCCAGCCAGAGATGGGCAGTATTTAAAGGAATAGTTGACCCAAAAATGAAAATTCTGTCATCATCTACTCACCCTCCATGTCAAATGAAACACAGGTGAAATTTGTTAGTCCATATAACACACAGGGAGGCTGCCAGCACAACTTGGTAGCAGCCTTCTCCAAAACAACTGAAGTCAATGGGGACCTGTTCTTTAGAGTTCCAAAACAAAAACAGCCAAACAATCACACTGTGAATAGAAAGACCTATACACCTATATATTTTGCATTTTGCATGTTTTATTGCTTCATGTTTTATTAACTCGCCGGATAGCAACGAGGGTTGATATCAGGACATTTTGAGTAACCACAATTATGAATGAGAGACTCATTCAGCAGTATTTAATTGTAACAGATATGAATAAAGTTCTGAAAGTCAGCTACAGCAAATGCGCCTGGACCAAGGTTTATTTCATTGAAATTGAAAACGGTTCTGATGAGGCAAAAATCACAGTTTTCAGTGCCATATCTCTTGTGGCCATTTCCAGTGCTTCCACTCCAGCTACTAATAGAGTGAGTTAAAGGAATAGTTGACCCAAAAATGAAAATTCTGTCATCATCTCCTCACCCTCATGCCAAATGAAACACAGGTGAAATTTGTTAGTCCATATAACACACAGGGAGGCTGCCAGCACAACTTGGTAGCAGCCTTCTCCAAAACAACTGAAGTCAATGGGGACCTGTTCTTTAGAGTTCCAAAACAAAAACAGCCAAACAATCACACTGTGAATAGAAAGACCTATACACCATTATTTGTTGCAAATCAATCAGCTGTAGTTCAGATTTGCACTAAATGATGGTGTAAATATACTGTAGGTCTTTTTGGAACTCTGAAGAACTGGTCCCCACTGACTTCAGTTGTTTTGGAGAAGGCTGCTATGGAGTTGTGCTGCAACCTCCCTGTGTGTTATATGGACAAACTTCACCTGTGTTTCAACTGGCATGAGGGGGAGGAGATGATGACAGAATTTTCATTTTTGGGTGAACTATTCCTTTAAAATACATGTATTTGAAATACTGTATGTATTTTAATTGCTTTGGAGTATTTTGTCATTTGTATTTGACCTGAGTGAAAAAAACAAAATGTAATTTGCATCAAGATACATTTGGGCACACTTTTTAAGAATATGTAAGACTAAATGAAATGATTTCCAATATTTAGATTTCCATAAGCTTTGAGATGCAGCCCTGTTTTGACTGTGTCACATGACTCGCTTCATGCATGTGCCATCTGCAAGTGACTACATGAGTCATGAAAAGAGAGTAAACAGTGATTTGCTAACTGTTGAAATAAAAAATAAAAAACTAGGTTCATAACGTACTTAAAATCAACTAAAAAGAAACAACAAACAGTTAATAGTGACTTGTTAAAAATATGTTCATTTAACGTTCATTAAGAGGCAAAAAAGATAACAGGTTTAGTTATTTTTTCTCTTTTTTCAGTGGCACCTGTTTGGGGCTTCAAGCTTGATTTATCACTTCACAAATGGACACCTAAAGGAAAATGCCAATTTAAATGAATGGATCAAATGTTCATGTTTCACTGTATGTATTTTTGTATGTGAAAATACAAATTACATGTATTTTAATTAAATACATTTGCTCACACAAGTAACTTGTAATTTATTTTGATACATTTAATAGTCATGTATTTGTATTTTAACACAATCAGACAATCTAGAAGAATGACTGTTTTGATCATAGTTTCACTGTTATCTCTCTACCTACAATACAGATAGTCATGGAATTCTGGACAAAATCATAACAATAAATTGTTGGGTCCGAGAGACTCATCAAGTAGGGGTCCGTGGCCCTAATGTGGACTAAATTAGGGGTCCGTGATATGAAAAAGTTTGAGAATCACTGTATTTTTGCTCATCTCTGTTTCCAGTGAGGATATGGTTGCATCATGTTGGGCAAACTTGACCTTAGAGCTACAGTATGCAACCGATCTCCTTGAGGCATTGAGAGTATCATTAGCCCCGCCCTCGTCTCCCTCAGCTGGTCAAGTTCCCGCCCCCAACACCTGTCACTCATCTTGACGAGCTGTCGTCTAGCCTGAGGCTGAGGTACGCAGGTGTTCAAGAAGCGGATGGAGAACGCAGACAATCTGCAATAAAAAAAAAGCCGATGATCACTGTGTTTTTGAACACTTCACTGTTCTTTCTTTTCTTACTGCTTTCTAGGGCTGAACGATTCTGAAAAAATATCTAATTGCGATTATTTTGACTGATATTGCAATTGCGATATGATTTGCGACATTAGAGGGAATGATAATTTTTACATCATTATTCTCATTTTCATTGGAAAAACTTATTAAAATGATTATGGTGTGATTTTTGCGGGGATCTGTACCAAACAAAGATGTTTTCTTAAGTCTGTAGAATATGATGTGTAGGCCAGGACATCTCTGCAGCACCACAATATTTACTTTAAAATGCTATTTTGACACATTTCACCTTTAACAAATATTGCACCTGCTGCTATTTGAAAATTGCAGTAGGCCATATTGCGATTTCGATAAAATTTTGATTAATTGTTCGGCCCTACTCCTTTCCTCCACTGCTGTTGCTGCAACTTCCCTGCTCAGTGGCCACTAGCCTCACCTTGACGGCCACAACCCAGCACACAAATGCCCATACAACACACCCAACAACATTAAAAAGCCAATTTCAAGCAAACACAGGGATTTAGCCTTGAATACACAGGGCCACAGCCTCATAACGCACAGTACATCCTATTTACTGCCATTTAAATGTCAAAAAGAGTTGCATATTGCAGTTATAAGCTTTCCAATAATCACCGCGCAAAGCCAAATATCAGTCTTCTGAATCCGATAAGACCCTCTGCACAAGGGCCTTCGCGTTTTTATATTCCACAGAATGTAATGAGGGGACGCGAGCAGAGGAATCATATTAATGTAGCTGTAAACTAGATATCACAGTCCAGACTATTCCCCCCAACTGGTAGGGAGATGCTGTAGGCACTTGTGGAATCATGTCGTGATGATATGAAGATATTTTGATATCGTGACACACATTTCTGCTGTCTGAATTGATGCTGACAAGCAAATTTGACTTCAAAACTCTCCAAAAAAATGAGGTATGGTAGGAATATTATTTGAATATTTCTGTTTTTGTTTGACATCACACCTAACGTTACCATTCGGTTCAATGAGATGAACATTCATTTGATTCTTTAACGTGATTTTGCATACATGAACCATATCGTGATATATACTGACATCGAGAAAAATCCTTATGATTATCGTGATATTGATTTCAACCATATCGCCCAGCCCTGTTTTCAATTTGTATTTCTTTTAATATCAAGCATCTTTTTTTATGTAAAGCACTTTGAACTGCATCGTTTGTATGAAAAGTGCTTATTATTTGTTATTAAACACCCCATCCCTTTTAAAAATGTGGAACCCTGATCCTAGTTCAGTGGTTTTCTGTCCTGCCAGCTAGTTCATTGCAGTCATCTGGCTTATCATGATATTGATTTCATGATGATGATTTCATTCATGGTGAAAATTCAGATGTTTTGCTTACCTGCTTTGCATCCTCATCAACCCACCAAGCCCCATTCTAAAAACAAAACTGACTATCTTCATTTCAGCTATAGTCCCGACATCAAGAGATATGTGATGTTGGCAGGGTGGCAGATCCGAGGAGGAGCCCTAGGCGGGTTTTTTTTTTTTGTATCCAGTGGGCCTTCGTCCTTTCATCAGCTCAGATTTTTGTCACTGGGCAAACGGTGTTGTGCCAAAATTTGTACCCCCCCCCCCCCTAAAAATGTGTGGCATGTCCTCGATGTGTGTTGGCTGCTTGTTTTTTACCACCGACCACAAGGAAATCACTGTGAGGGTTAAGAAATAAATCACGAGCACGACAACTTCCTTTACAAGAAGGAAGGGCATAGGTTTCATTTCAGCTTTTTTTTTTTCTTTCTTTCTTTTTCTCGTGTGTATGTGTGTGTATGGGAGGAGCCTTAACACCACTCTGTTTTCCCTCGCTAGGCTACATCAGCGAGACTGAAACGGCAGGACGGAAATTTACATGAGAAAAGTCTGCAGGTAATGAGAGAGTGCAGAGGATTCTCGGTCAGTGTGAATAAGGGAATTTAAAAAAAAAAAAAAATGAAACATGGCATAGGTCGGTGGTTCTCAACGTGGGGTCCGGGGACCGCCAGGGGTCCTTGAGGGCGTTCCAGGGGGTCCCCAGCAAATTGATGAATTGTTAAACTTCAGCATTATTTCATTTACAAGAAGTGAACACAATTAGAGAATGTAGAAGAATGACTGTTTTGATCATAGTTTCTCTGTTATCTCTCTACCTACAATACAGATAGTCATGGAATTCTGGACAAAATCATATCTCACAAAAAAATATTCTCAGATTTGGGTCCGAGAGACAAAATCTCATCAAATGGGGGTCCGTGGCTCTAATGTGGACTAAATTAGGGGTCCTTGATATGAAAAAGGTTGAGAACCTACATGCATTCCACAATTCCCTACCCAGTGTATAAATGCCTTCATAAATGTATGCAATAAAATGAGTTTAAAACAACTCCCCATAGCCCTGCTGGTTTTCACCCTTGCCATGCTAATCAGGGACTGATTTACACCTGGGATGCCAGATGACTGCAATTAACTAGCAGGACAGAAAACCACTGAACTAGGATCAGGGTTCCACATTTTTAAAAGGGATGGGGTGTTTAATAACAAATAATAAGCACTTTTCATACAAACGATGCAGTTCAAAGTGCTTTACATAAAAAAAAGATGCTTGATATTAAAAGAAATAGAAATAGAAAATAGGGCTGGGTGATATGGTTGAAATCAATATCACGATAATCATAAGGATTTTTCTCGATATCAATATATATCACGATATGGTTCATGTATGCAAAATCACATTAAATGATCAAATGAATGTTCATCTCATTGAACCGAATGGTAATGTTAGGTGTGGTGTCAAACAAAACTGAAATATTCAAATAATATTCCTACCATACCTCATTTTATGAGAGTTTATAAGTAAAATGTGCTTGTCATCATCAATTCAGACAGCAGAAATGTGTGTCACGATATTAAAATATCTTCATATCGTCACGATATGATTCCACTGAAAGACGATAAGCCCTAATTGAAAACATACAAGTTAAAACAAGGGCAAATGGAGAGGAGTAGCAATAAATAGATCAGTAGGTGGTAAAAGGGACAGTAAAAACATAAACTGGTCAAATCGATATAATATGTAAAAAAATATAAAAATGCCAAGTGAAATAAATCGGTTTTTAGCTGTCGTTTACCACAAATTGTGCTCCGGCAAAACTCCCCTATGCTTCTAAAAACGCAGTAAAAACAAAATAAGGAAATTATAGTAGGTGGGGTGCGGGGTGGGGGGGGCAGTATCATGCTTCAGCCGGTAGTAAACGGGGGGGGACATGTCCTGTCTCCCCTGACATACCTATGATGAGGGCTTGTGTGGGTTTGCAGGTAAATAGCCTTAGAAGTCGGGTCCTCGGGTGGAGGCAAAAAAAAAAAAAAAAAAAAAAGCCCCTGCAAGCCCCAGACAACGACGCGTTCACTTGTTACAGAAAACTACAAACCCAGCCGCTCTTGTCAACAACAACCAGGCCACGAAACAAACAAAAAAACAAAAAAAAACACACACACACACACAAGGCTGGGGGAGGCTGCAATACGCCGTCTCGCACTGGCATCAGCATCTCAACGTCGGGATCGGGGAGGCTACCTAATTAAAGCCCGAGCCCGAAAAACAGGCCTATCATCTGTCAGCACAACACAGCTTTGTGTACCAGTTGATGCAGCAACGCCAACTCCCGGGGATGAAGAGACGCGTCCCGACCCAGAAACCCACCGACGTCGGTAGAAAAAAATAATAGAACGCATAGACGGGTGTGTTTTACTGCGCTGAGGGGGGGTTTACCGATGGGGACCGAGCACCTGCCAACAACAGGGCCTCTATGGGCCGCTTTCCTTCATGTCAACAAAGTGGGCGGTCGCGATTCCTGCCCCGGCACAAAGCCTCATACATACAGCAAGTGTTGCGTTTTTTTTGGGGTTTTTTTTTTTTTCGCATCCCGGTTGAAAAAGCCGGGACCCCCCCCCCCACACACACACACACACACACCATTAAAACGCGTCGTTATCTTTTCCTTCCCATGCCCTGGCCACTCCTCAAAACACAAATCAACGGGGGGAAGAAATATACAGCGGCAACACACACACAAAAAAAAAAAAAAAAAAAAACACCCGCAAGAAAAAAAAAAAAAAAGTGTTTCGCACTTTTGCCACGGGAGAATTCGTCCGCAGCGGGCCGAAGAAAACGGCGTTTACAGGCAAAAAAAAAAAAAAAAATCTGCGTACGTGTGTTTTTTACCCCCCCCCCCCACTCACCTGGCTTCAGCGGTGGTGGTGATGCTGCTGCTGCTGCAGGCTGGAGATCCGCTCCGCCGCTCCCACACTCCATCCGTCCTCCATCTTCCCTGTAGCGGCTGTGCTCGAGCTCTGGCTCGGGCTCGGGCTCGGGCCAGCCTCCCCCCTCCCCACCACCAGCCCCTCCTTCCGCCGCCGCCGTCACATCAGAGGACACACACACACAAGACCGCACACACACACACACACAAAAAAGACCCTGTCCACTCTGTTGGACTGACACACCGGGTTCGCAACAGTGTTAACCCCCCCCCCCCCAATAATTTAATTTCTATCAGGGTAGAAAAGCATCTGAAAACAGCATTTAGAGACCATATGGGACGCTTAAACTCTTCATTGAAACAATAGGGGAGAAAGGGGTAATAAGAGCCACTTTTTGCTATTAGTGCTAAGGCAAAATCTGTAGCTTAAACATTTTTATACATAGGTATGACACATTAAAATAAGTTGGTATTTTTGCACAACTTACCCCAGTGATTCTCAACCTTTTTCATATCAAGGACCCCTAATTTAGTCCACATTAGGGCCACGGACCCCCATTTGATGAGATTTTGTCTCTCAAACTCAAATCTGATTTATATTTTTATATAAATATATATATATTTATTTTTATTGTTATATATGATTTTGTTGTAGGGGGCAGCATTGGCAATGAATGGGGACTCAGTGGTAAAGCAGGTCATACAGTTAAAGTAGGTCATACAGTTAAAGTTATCATACAATGTGGGGGACAATGAATGGGGACTCAGTGGTAAAGCAATACAGTTAAAGTTATCATAGGTAACATAATAGTCTACACACCATTTTGTTGACTATCTGTATTGTAGATAGAGAGATAACAGAGAAACTATGATCAAAACGGTTATTCTTCTACATTCTCTAAGTGCCTTAACTTATTGTAAATGAAATAATGGTGAAGTTTAAAAATTCATAAATTTGCTGCGGACCCCCTGGAACCCTCTGGACACCTGGTGGTCCCCGGACCCCACGTTGAGAACCCCTGACTTACCCTGTAGGGTAGGGATGGGGCAGGTTGATATGGAGGTAAAATGTTACTGTACTTTAAGAGTAACTAAAACCCCAAACCCTAATCTGTGTAAAACCTGACCTCTAATGATACTACCTTCTACAGGTGGTGACATCACCTGGCACCAAAGAGCAGCCAATAGCAGAAGGCCGCGTAGCACGCTTCTTACCATTAGATGTCAGGCTTTATTGTTGTCCTTTTAGGTCCTTTCACTAAGGCCTTTCCAGCCACTAGGGGGCAAACAATCTGTCTCTCATTCTGTCTCTGAGAATTACAATCTAACAGCATAACTGAGGTTTACTTCAGTATAACATGGTGATAATAACTGTCTTCTTTTCAAAAGGATAACAAGCACAACAGTGACTGTCTACACAATTTTTCTTTGTGTGGTGTGTCTATCCGTTTTAACTTCCTGTTTGTTCTCCTTTGTCGATTTTCTCAATATATCTCTTTGGTGTCATTCTTCTTTTCTCTTGCCACTGATTGAATCGACTTTCCGTCTGACTCTTCCTTGGCAGACTTCCTAAGTCTGTTGGTTTTGTATTTGTAATTTTATAGTAATGATATCTTCTCTGTAATATTAGAAAATACCACTTGAGCATATATATCTGTGTGTTTAAATTAACAATTTAAGAGAATGTTATTGTATTTAGATTGGGGTAAACTGAGACACTGGCACAGCGCATGTGAGTAACAGCTGCTGGTCAAATGGATGTAGGTATGAGGTATGTATGCATGTTATAAGGTAGATGCTCCATTATTGGATCTATTGGATATGATGCACGAGTTTGGATTTAAACAAATTCATAACAGTTCTGCGTTTGACTGAACAATAATTTGTGACGTTGAAGACAATGTATGTTATTTGGCAGGTCTGATTCTATACAGTATGTATGTTTCCATTTTTGGTGTGAAGCACTTTATGCTGCTATTCTATGAAATGTGCTCTACAAATAAAGATTGATTGGCACGGGTCTCTAATAAATAGATTACGTGTTAAGCTCAACCTATCAAACCAAACCAGTCATGTGATTCACTGACTGAACGTCATTATTCACGTCATTATTTCCGCACCAAAGCACACTGGGTTAGATATAACTGCTTAGCGAGTTTTGCACAAGCCTCAGAGTTTTAGTTAGTAGTTAATATACAATAAAAACCTCAAATGTACCAACTTACATTTAGATACAAGAATCATAACATCTTTACCAAATCACTTTTTTGACCTGGTTCTTTTGCCACTTTTGTCATGCGCTCTCCTCCATCATAGATTCAGGGAATTGAATGATTGGGTGCGTTTAGGCAGCGTGACGGTCACATGAACGGGTGGAAACTGGCCCGGGTGGAGCGTACCGTGATAATCGAGTGTATAAATAACCCGTGGTGGCGGGCGGCAAACTAAACCCCGCCTCTCTAAACGTGACGGACGGAGCGAGGAGAGTGAACAGCGGCGTCCTCACTCACTGACAGCAAGCTGTCACTGTCACCAAGCAACCACAACTTCTCCATTAATTCTCCAGATTGGCTCCGTGAAGACAGTCTGGAGAATTAATGGAGAAGTTGAGAACTGATTAAGGGAGCAGGGAACTATACAGTAGAAAGTGATGAATTAATTTGATGATGTTATTGAGCGGATATCTGCAAAATTGTCTTCATATGAAGCAACAAAACCCGTTGTAAAAGCAACAAGCACTGTGTACTTGAAATATGAATGAAATTGTATAAACATTTTCGTATGGGACAAGGAAAGGACAGATTGACCATATATTTCTGTTGCCTACTCTCCTCAGAATTAGGCTTACAAGTTATATCTTGAAATGTAGTAACTGTAATTGTCCTGTTTTTACTCAATACAGTACAAAATATAAGAACTACAATACGCAATAAATACAATCCGTACATTACACAATGTATACTACAATACAATTTATAATACAATATACAATATAACATACAACACCAGGAGTGTGAGTGTTATGAATAATATAAATGCTAAATGATAAGTGATATATGGTATTGCACAGTAGGTAAGTGGTAATATGATATAAGTAGTCAACACTGAGGCACAGTGGTAGTGCAGTGATGATGCAATAACAGTACAACAGTCCAACAACTGTACAATAACTACAGTGTCTTGTGGTTAGAGGTTTGCCCAAAAATTCTCCATTGACTCTCACTTCAACACATCAACCCAGTCTGATGTCTCCAAGTGTGTAGCGTGTGTAGACTATTATGTTACCTATGATAACTTTAACTGTATCGCTTTACCACTGAGTCCCCATTCATTGTCCCCCACATTGTATGATAACTTTAACTGTATGACCTGCTTTACCACTGAGTCCCCATTCATTGCCAATGCCGCCATCTAGCGGCACAAAGTCAACGTTACAGTGTGACTAACAAACTAACAAACGAACTAATGGACGGAGACCGATCCATACTCCCCCCTTTGGTGGGGGACAATTATTGCTGTTGCATTCCTCTTCAAGCCTCAGAGTTGGCCAATCCACTACGTTACCATCAATTGCTTTTGATCATAGTATTTTAAACTCTGCGTGCAAACCTATTTTGAAAACAACAGCTGGAGTGGCGATTTCAGCTAAACAATGGTGTAAATGTCGGTCTTTTCAAGTCACATTGGGATTGGTTGGCTTCAAGAGACTTGGATTATGCTGCAAGAGCTGCATAGAGCCACCTTTTTATAAAACAAAAAGGTGGGTACACTGAGTTTTGGTGGGTTTTCCCTAGGGGTGGGCGATATAACTATCTTAGATCATAAGTGTGAAAATATCTCTGTAATCTGTCATTACATAGAGATTGTAAGAACCATGCTACATTCTAACAGAATCAAAGTATATTTTGCAAGTAATCATTCATCATAGTTGCACCGACACCCGTCATACCTACACAGGGACCCCACTAAGCATAGAACTTGCGTCTATGCTTTAGCTCTCATATAGCCCAGGATCTTTTTGGCTATAGACCTTTTTTGCGCGTTTTAGACCAAGCAGTAAATGCATCCATACATATTTAAACAATGTATAAACATCTGTAAATATCAAAAATATGCACCAGAGAAATCCATACGTACAAGATAATGCTTTATTTTTGTCATATACCCCAGAATATATGTACACCCCATTTTTAGCCCAATGTGGTTAAAAAATTATTGTATATGTCAAAGCATAGTATAAATATAAAATATATAAAGTAGTCTGAGTCTGAGAGTAAATTATTTTAAATTTATATAGGTGTACATCAGAACTAGGACACTGTGCTAAAACTGTTTAAATTGCTATTGTTGACTGTTTAAATTGCTCAAATTGAAGTTTGAGGAACCAAGCACCATAAAATGCTAAAGAAGAAGAATGAAGTTTAAGGAAGCTATTGCGCGTGTCTGAAACATTAAGCTCTTTTACAGGCTGCACTACCATCAGTCGGCTGTATTGTTTTCTCTACACCAGCGTCAACCGATTTCAAAGACATCAGAAAATAGAAAGAGAGGTAAATCTGCACATTTGGTATTCTTCTTTATATCCATAAATTGTCGAACTTAATTGACTTTTAGCAAGTTGCGTGGCACAATTTGAGTTGTCCATGCTATGCTCTTGTTAGCAGACTAGCATACATATAGCTTCATATAGGGTGTTTGATTTTTGAGTGCTTGTAAATACTGTTTTTTTTATCAGTTAAAACTCAGCATTATAAACTATGAACCCTCAATGTCAGAGATTAACCCCAAAGGGACACTAGATGGCGTTGATATGTGCCATTACTAGCGTCCCAAACTACGGAAGCCGAGAACGGCTTGCAATTATTTTTTTTAATGCCGTTATCTCGAGATCACAAGTTAATTATCTTGTGATCTCGAGAAAACGAGCTTTGTTATCGAGATAACGAGATAATCAACCTGTTATCACAAGAAAACAAAATGTTGTTTCCTCTTATTACTTATGTTTATCAGAGATCAGGAGTGCCATACCACCATGCATAGATGGCGTCTTGACAACTGACAACAACGTAACTGCAGCAAACAAAACTACACATTTATGCCTTGACTTAGTGTTCAGTTATGAATCCTCCCCGACAGTCATGACAGTGATCTTGAAGGCTGAAGTCAGGTGTGATCAAATGAACCAGACACTCATTTTCGTGTTCTCTCGTTATCTCGAGAAATCTGCCTTTTGTTTTCTCGAGATAATGAGATAAATTAACCCGTTATCTCAAGAAAACGAGCTTTGTTATCTCGAGATAACGAAATAATTAACTCGCGATCTCGAGATAACGGCATTCAAAAAATAATTGCAAGCACGGCCGTTCTCGGCTTCCGTACCGAACACTTCTATACAAAACAATATACCCTTGATTTTTGTGTGCAGATTCTGAAAGACTGCTCTGTGGTGGCTCAAACCTTCACCCTTCCTCCTAGGCCTTGGTATCGTGTAGATGTTACCGCCAAAGTTCCAATAAAGTCTTTCGGGAGCTGGGAGCTAAAGCTAATGCTAGCTTGCTGATGATGTTGATTGTACACTGCTGCACGCAGTTTACGTCAAGCTCTACGCACAATACTTTGCGGGCTATGAAACAAGTAAAATATAAACTTTACTGTCATTCAAAGCTCAATTATTACCCCGCAAAGTGTCGTGCGTACAACTTCAAAACACGCGTTAATAAGTTGCCCAGGCTGAATCAAACTCTGTTGGTAAGCTAACAAATTGGCATAGACCAGAATTTGCTGGATATTGATAATTTTTTACAGAATTGCATTTTTACCTCCACCAAGGAGATTATGTTTTCGGTGCCGTTTGTTTGTTTGTTTGTCCGTTAGCAGGATTACGGAAAAACTACTGGCCCGATTTTCATGAAACTTCGTGGTAGGGTGTAGCATGGGCCAAGGAAGAACCCATTAAATTTTGGAGTGGATCCGGATCCAACTCACAAACAAGCAATAATAGCACGAACCTTGGGAGGTCTGCGCTCTCCGAGTGCCCTTCTAGTTGGTACATGGGTTTACCTACTTAAATATGTCTCATTCTGCAATGTCCAAAGAAGTGGACTAATCCGGTTATGCGTCAACCCTGATCAAACCAAACAAATCGCATCCTCAGTGAAGCGTCATTCAAAATGTCAGCGAAAATGATGTGAGCATATATGTATAGTGTTATCATGGTGTTATAAAAAGAAAAAAGGGAGAAACTTTCTTACCTTATGGAAGACACACTTTGATCCCTCCATGCCAGAGAGCAGAAAACTATCATCTGAAAGCTCCATAGCGTAACTGTCACCAGCAACCGGTTTTATCATCTGAAGACTAAACATGTAAGAGTATTGCCAGTTTAAGTAGTTTTTTTTTTTTTTGGTTTTATCTAAAGTTTAGGTGAGAATCAAAATACTTCAGTGTGATACCTGCCCTTAAATTAACAAAATGTTAAAGTAACTAAACTGTTGAAACCTCAGGCAAAAAACCTCTGGCATTCCCACATTTTTCTTGTACTTAAAATACCAGAAAGATCTGTGGATATGAACAACACCTGGAAATCGTGATCCATATTGTGGATTGTGATACTGCCTGAAAAGATTGTAATATGATATTTTTTGCCCAAAAACATCGCAACTACATCTTGTCAGTATGGGACGGAAAATTAGTATCCCTTCTGTTTGGATGGAAACTCAAGACTTAAAAGCTCATTTGCCAGCACTAACTCTCATGTGCGACAATATCAAAACTGATCCAGTAATTCCACATACATAATACAGGACTTGGGAAAATGAACAGCAAGCAAAAAACAATCTTTATCCTAGATGAGCTTTATTTTCTTGGTAAGCAGATGACAAAACACTGAAAGTGAAGATAAAATAGTATTACTCTATAAATAAATAGAAAATTGATGAGATGCTAGGGATTATTAATAAAGGGCACACCCTCCACTGAAGTCAATTGAACAATAAATTAGAAAGAAGGGAAAAAAAACAGAAGCTACATTATTCTTTAAAAGCTCATTGAACCTTTGTAAAAAGAACATTTCTGCATAGATGTATAATTCTTGTATTCAAAGTTTGTGTTCTAGGTCTGCAAGTATGTGTTAAAATACCCCCCCACACGATACGATTTGTGATATGTTTGCACCCATTCATGATACCCGACAAAACTAAGGGAAGATAAATGGCTCAAAAGAACAAATGTCACTTCAAAAAGTTAAGAAAACCTATGACGAGGACACAGTGGTTTGAGGTGATAAAGCCTCTTACCTAATTGTTACATTGTAATTTCCCTAAGAGAAGCTGAGGACAGTGTGGTAAGGATTACATGGAAGCACATGTAAAACTGGAAATAAATATGAAAAAAAAAAATGAGGCCTTTCTTACGGACCAGACTAACAGCCATCAGTAAGTATTCGAATGCAGTAATAAAATAAGGCTACATTTGAACGCCCTGAATGGCCTTGTCCTCTGGTTCGTGTACCTGGCTGCTTTCAAACGGCCCTTCTTTCGATCGGACGTCCTAAAACGGGATAATCAAGTGAGCTCCGTTCACAATTTGTTCGTGGCTTGTGAGGTTAAGAATTTGTCTCAAGATTAAACAGACTAAGACACAAAGCACAAAACAGTAAGACACACTTATTCACTAGTTTGCGTAGCAGTGGGTACACATCTGTGACGTCTTAGGCCAGTGGTTCTCAACCTTATTGGCTCGTGAGTCCTTTGAATGAAGCGGGATTCCCCGTACATATGCAGAGTGGTTAATAGTTCAAACAAATATTGAAATATGATTTTCCCTTTTCAGCTTGTTTCATTCACAAGAAACTAAAATTTGAGAAAAAATAAGAAAAATAGACATATTTATAGGGATATATAGGTATAGGTATAATATGTTTTTGGGAACGCTTTACAATCAGGGTCACTAAGTTAAGGGTTAGTTAATGCTTAATGAGGGGTAACTAACCTTAATTAACAGTTAACTAATGTGTAATTTACTAATGGTGTTCATGTTAACTAAGGCATTAATTTATACTTTAATAGTTTATAAAGATGACTATTAAATAATGTATAAATTAATACCTTAGTTAACATGAACACCATTAGTAAATGATTACCAGACACATTAGTTAACTGTTAATTAAGCATTAACTAACCCTTAACTTAGTGACCCTTATTGTAAAGTGTTACCATGTTTTTTTTCCTTACCCCATAAATCATTTTGCGACCCCCCAAAAATTCCCGACCCCCAGGTTGAGAACCACTGTCTTAGGCTACTTTGGGCTCTGTTCACAGTGGCTGTACATATGCTTGTGTAGTTATAGGTGCAGTCTCTGTCCAATAAGGCTTAGGATACCGGAAAACATACAGCTGCAGCAACCTTTACACCATCTTCACACACCAACAGTTGAGTTTGGGTTGATTATTCAGTTGTGTAACATCGAGTTAGTTGGCCAGAATTTACATGCCTGTGCTCAGTAACCCTTCAAGTATTTCTTTCTTTTTTTTTTTTTTTTTTTTACATCTGACCTCCAAATTTACCATGCATTCACACTCCGAGCAACACAATCAACAAGTCACCGGACGTCTATTCATTTCCTATACAGCCAATTAGCTGGTTGCTCAATAAGCCAGTCAGACGTTTAATTGAAAGACTACAGGAATTAATGTCTCAAAACCAATGCTTGGAGAACAGCTACATCCATCATTGGGTTTTTCCCATTTATTTTTTGATTAATTCTACCCAATTATCATTTGGCAGCTAGCTATGCTCACTCATCAAAACAATGTAACATTATGAACGGCAATACCGAAGCAGCAAAAAACACATGATTTGCCTGTTTGAAACTTTGTAGCTGCAGACAGTCAGAATAGAGCGACCCATCGACCGAGTTGCTCACAGTGAATGCACAGTCAGTTATTAGGCTGACAAAAGCTGACCCTGATCAATGACTTTAAGGTAACCGCTTCCTCCTCCTGGTTCTCCGTTGCCTCTGTGGTCAGGAAGACTGAAATGTTGCTCACATCATAGATGAACAGCACAATGTATGAGAGCGAGAGAGAAAGATTTCAGGGGTGGTGGGGTGGTGGGGGGGAGAAGTCCTAAGTGTGACTCAGTGATTAAGTTAGGTGATTAGGGTGTAGAAAGGGTGTCTGGCATTCACCACCATCAAATCCCTAGTCGTAAAACACCAACTGACATAATCCATGTTGTCGACCACTAAATACAATAGGCACAACACAACGACATCTTAACAGAAATGAACAGAAACAACATCACATGATAGCAGACAGCATCCAAGACATCGGCTGATTCTCGCTTCAGCACCGCAGTCACTGGACTACATGTTCAACTATTTCGTCCACTTTGAGAAATGGTTCATGTCAACCAGATAGAAGGGCATTTAAAAGGGGAATACTCCTTTTAGGGGATGTACATATATGCACTTAGACTTGATCAATTGATTAGTTAA
>NW_027279254.1:0-44931 GCF_046629955.1 Centroberyx affinis | reverse complement strand
CTCATTAAAACCTAAACACAGTTGTCTTTGCTTCATAAATATATTTTTATTTTATATTTTCATATAGTCATATGAAGCAATGAAATTAACACCCGCCGCGTGCCAAATGCTGGTCAAATTAGTCTTAGGCTGTACCACACTGGTGAGTCACTTTTTGAGTTGATTTAACTACCTTGGGTTAGACACAAGTCTTTGGTTTTTGCCTGTTCTCAAACTCTCCTGCTGGCCATCACACACTCTCTCTGACTGTGAGCGAATCAAATCAAAGCAAACAATCTCTGTATCAAACAGGCTCCTGATTGGCTGCCTGTCACGCTGCTCTACACAAAGCGGTAGCGTCTAAACTTTGGTTTTTCCGCTGCCTGATGGTTAACTAGCCTTAATTACAGTTTATATTATACTTTGTTGAAACTTAATGTTATTCCCATGCAGCAAGTCACTTCATGATGAATTACCTTACTTGGCCCAATGTAAAGGGAATTAACAAGTTTGAAATTAAAGCTCAAATCTGCTGTTGTCTCTTTAGTGTACCCGCTGCATACACAAAAATAGCACTGAAAATGGGTAGGGTGGCATATTTCCTTGAAAAACGTGTATTAATTATTTTGGCTGGTGAAAAATATTCTTGGCAGTTAAATTTATGGTTTATCAGTCGTTGGCAGGACAGCCAAAAAGTGAATTTCGGACAGTGCGTGCAAGCATACCACATTCCTCATTAAAGTGCTTATTTCAGTCAGTGAGAAGGTTGGCACGTGTGGGTCTGCTGAGGCCAACCCGACAACACTGTGGTTGTTCAGAGAAGCACAGGATGCGAGACAATTAGGTCGCACCACTGGCAGCGGTAGCAAAGCCGCAGTGCCAACCAACCTGCCACCCAGTCTTGCAGATACAGGTCTTGGTGTTGGCCTGGCAGCGGCCTCGGTCTGGATAGCTACAGTTGGCCAGGCAGTAGGGAATATCGCAGGCTTCCCCTTCCAGTTGGCTTCACACTCGCAGTACACCGAACCTGTGGAGTTCCCACGCGACACTCCCCCCGACCCGAACAGTCGTTGGGACACGTGTTCACCCTGGGAGTGAGAGTGAGAGTGAGAGTGAGAGAGAGAGAGAGAGAGAGAGAGAGAGAGAGAGAGAGAGAGAGAGAGAGAGAGAGAGAGAGAGAGAGAGAGAGAGAGAGAGAGAGAGAGAGAGAGAGAGAGAAATGAGGATTCAAATTCTGCCTGAAAATACACTCTGTGACCAAAACATCAGGAACACCTTCCTCAGATTGGGTTACACCCTCTTTGTGCAAGTCATGCCTCAGTTGTCTCAAGGCTTAAAGCTACAAATGCAACTTTTCCCTTGAGACAGCAAAAAGTGTATTGTTAGTCCCGGCTCCTCCCCTCGGTTGGTCAAGCGCCCGCCCAGACACTTGTCACTCATTTTAATGAGCCGTCTATTGTGAAATGACATCTAGCCTGAGGCTGAGGTAACCGACATCCACAAAGCCTCCACGGCTCTGAAGAACACAGCCAATCTGCAATATATAAAAAGACAGCAATGCCCTATTCTCACCATGTTTTTGAACGGGTTTTGTCTACTGCACAGTTAGCTTTGCTGTTCTTTCATTTCTACTGTTTTCACCATTGTTGCTGTTGCCATGACTTCCCTGCGCCTGATAGCCACAACTCTGCTCAGTGCTGGCCGGGCCAGACGACACACGCCCACAGCAAACGGTATATGAGCCAAAATGTTCCCAAAATCATGGAAAACCAATGTCAGGCAAATGAGGGGATTTATACAGTATGTACACATAAGGTCACAAATAGTCACAGACTGACAATTTATTGTTATTTTAATGAGAAAAAAGTTGCACATTGTAGCTTTAATTGTTTTGTTTTAACCTGTCCCCCTCATCTATATCATGACATCAAAAAGGGAACCAAACTTTTGCTTGAATCCTTGTCTATTTCAAGGAAAGAACAAATGTTCCCAATGTTCTCTGCACCAAGAGAAAACAAGCCAATGTCAAAACTTTTTGCTGTAAACTCTCAGAAAACACAATCGTATTATCCATCAGAGCGAGAGAGTGAAGTGAGATGTAAGGTTATCTTTTCTTTTTTTTTTTAAAAACTAGACCCAAACTCCTGAAGACAAACATGTTTGGGAGTGAGACAGTTGACACAAAGGGGCCTCATCGTTCTTTCATGTTCCTCAGGCAGCCTGACGGTTTGATGTTTCGGCTCCTCCGCCTCTCCCAGACACCAAAGACTGGGGGCCCGGGGGCACTCCGCTTTTATCTCAATCTCTGTTTTTCAGCCCAACTTCACTCCTATTGCCATGGCGACGATACCAATGAGCAGGGGGAAATTCGGGGGTCCATTGTGCCCTTTGCAGATGTTTGGGTGGGAGGGGTGGGGGCGGGGGTGAGGTTAAGGTTAGTAACACAGATTCTACTTTGGTTTTTCAAAATACCACTCACTTTTATGCCGGTGAAATGGAACAACATGCTCAGAGAAAATGACATTTTGGGCTCTTTTGATATTTTTGGTATGGACTACCTGGAGTTTTTCCACTGCGCATGTGCTGTACCCATACTGATCCTACTATTGGTATGGTACAGAACCAGTGCTGTCTTTTATCCATACTAGTCCTACTTTGGTTATTGTACAGTACTAGGACTCTCCCGTATCCATACTGGGCCTATCACGGGTGTGGTGCAGTACCAGTGCCATGCTGTACCCACACTGAGCCTATTATGGGTATGGTATAGTATCATTACTGGGCTGTAACCACGCTGGGTCTTCTATAGGTATGGTACAGTATCAGCACCAAGCGACCAAAACCACGGGTGAATTTTGAAGCCAATACGGAAGTGGCAGCAGGCAGCAATTCCTCTAACGTCAACATGGCGGCACCGACCGCAAACACGGCCCTTCAGAAGCCTATGGGTGACATCACACTCATTACGTCCATCTTTTTTTACAGTCTATGATCAGCACCATTTGAATTTCTATTGGAACACTGAGCAGATGTGTCTACTGCCTGCTTGTATCTAATGTAATGATGATGTTCCTGTCAGCAACCTTTGAAAGTAGGCTGGCACCAAATGTGTTTGGCAGCCTCACCCGCACACACACCAATCTGCACAAAACACAATGAAACACATGCCGCCACAGCGCGCCTGAATGGTATAGGAGGGTATTATTGTGCAATGAAAAAGCCATTACAGACTGAAGCAAATGGACAACATTATCTTATTGCTAAAACACTGTCAACCAGCCGTGCCAACGCAGGGGCTGAATCATGTAGTGTGATAGGTTTATATGCGTCATCATGTCCCAAGGATGAGTGTGAAGTGGGCCCATCACCGAAATAAATCTCAACAGCCAGTAAAACAGAAATAGTTGGTCAAAAGGCTGGTTTATAAAGGGATTCTCATTTCAGGACTCGGCATCATAACATAACATTTGCCATTTAGTGGATACTTTTATCCAAAGTGTCATACACTACCATGACTGTCTGTATTTACAGCATGCATGGAACCTGAAAGAACTTTAATCTTAAACCTTAAAATGTTAAAAACGTGTTCCTTGCATTTTCCTTTTTGCAAAAGGAAGAGGTAACAGAGAAACAATTTTTTTAGTGATTGAGTTTTGGGGAATTATCCAAAAGTGATGAGTGAATCCAAATTTTGTTTACATTTCAGAGGTTTCCCCGATCGGGTTAAGCCGTCCCAAAGCAAAAACACTTACATGAAATAAAAGGATTTTGATCGTTTGATCTACAGACGGGCCTCGCTCACCTGTAGGATATGTTGAAGCCGGTCAGGTTGTAGGCAGCGTCACTGAAGAAGTGCAGCAGGGCGTAGCCGGACTGGGACACCACCTCAGGAACCGTCTCATTCCCATAACGCTCAGGAACTATCAGACCACTGCAATGAAGAGAGGAGACAAACGGTGTCAGGCTGAAACGTGAATCATCATCCTCATAATGATTAGCAGATATGTAAACTGAGATATGTAAACAGTTTGAATGTTAGCCTGTTACTCAACTTTATATATACTGTTATAGAACTTTATATACACAGTTTATATTAGGGTTAGACTGTAACACTGGGCTGATATTGGCCTGTATTAAATATTGGCCAATCAATGGTATCCACTGTTGATATGATAGAGGTTTCTCCCTGACACCAGCTACATAAAAACAGCTGTAAAACCTGCAATGAAATGTTTTTTTTGCTCATTTTATTTTTTCATTTAATTTTGCAATTCATTTTTTTTGGTAAATTAATTCTTTATTTAAAGGCCTAATGTATCCCAGAGTTTCCCTGTTATTGAATATCATTGAATAAGGTGTGGCGGGTCACTCACACCTTAAAAAGCTGCTGACACTAAAATAATTTCATTAGTCTGGGTTTCAGTGGAGAGTTTTAGTGTCCCATGATGGTCTAAATGCAGTTTCAGAGGCTTTTCCACCCCGACAAAGAATACAATTATTATGGGGGGAAACACTAATTACTTAAAATAACATTTTTGGCATAGAAATTGTGAAATTTAAAGATATTGAATATCCACACAAAATATCATCTATCTGTGACTTCGGTCTAAAAATATTGGCATCTGCTTTCAAAAACACATCTGTCAAACCTTAGTAGATATGCGTCATTTGGTGCACAGTAATCTAAACCAGTTCAATGTCTGCACACACTTTTTATATCGATGGCCCCAGTGGGATTCATGTTAGTGTCAATGCTGTACCCATTGATCGATACAAGACCAGCTTCCCCAGGCTCTTAAAGACACGTGTCACATACATAAAGACACATGCCACTTGTTTCCAGCAGGAAATCAGTTAACCATACTCTCTGTACCAGTTTTGCCCCCCACCATGTGACAAGTGCCTGGGGAAGAACGATAACTACAAAATTTTAATTCAGAGTATGGTTTTGATACAACAGCAGCTTTGAATGCTACAGGACACTGAGAAAACAAGTTCTGTAGTAGTGACAGCTTTAAGTACCCACTGAACTCAGAAGAGAGCAGAGACAAAAACTGTCTCCAGGTCTGTAGGGGGCTCACTTTTCACCTACACAGCTTCCTGTGCGTGTCTTAGCACAGATTAGCAAATCATCACAAACAACGATGACTCATCCACTCGATCACATTGCAAAATGTTGAGCAAAATCCTTCTTTACTCCTTCCTAACTCATATCAACATGGCTCAAAACCATATGAGCTTCTCTACTTTGCTTCCTAACTAGCAATCAGCAACAAAAATGTAATGTAAATAATCTTTGGGCAATTAAAAACTTCCTCTGATATAAGATAACTGCAAAAAAGGTTGAGTGAAAGAAAATATTTAGATGTAAACAACTACATGCTTACCGTTTTAGCTATGTATTGCAGTTGAGTAACAAACTAGACACTATCCCATCCTCTAGGCTCTCTGGATGGATTTGGGGTTTATGGTTGAATTAAATTATATGGATTTATTCATAATTGTATTACAGCTATTTCTCCAGTTGTGCTGAACAGATTCTCCTTTGTCACACTGCTGTTCTATGTGCTATGACAACCGAAACCCCTTGGGTAATCAATGGTGATATTTAAAAAAATAATTCACAAATGAAGAAGCTCTTCATCTGTAAACTTCTTCATTTGTGAAGTTATGCGGTTCCTGTTTTCATCAGTATCCTAGGCACAAAACAAACTTCATGAACTTGTTTAAAAAAAAAGAACACTGTTGCTCAATACCAGAACTGTGACTGAGATACCAATACTAAGTTTGATATCTACAAATCCAATGTTACTATGATACCATGGCAAACAAGAAAAACCATCAAGCAATGCCACAGAACAACGGACACTGAGATGCTTTGACTTGGGCAGCTTTGCAGAGGGGTTTGGATGTTGGTTGGGTGTCCGTCTTTGTTAGCTCTCTAAGCTAAATCTAAGCTAAATAGTTCCATATTTCGCTCCTGGTATGAGTTTATCAATGGAATTCAGTTCAAGATGTGATGGACTGTTTGCTGCTGCTGTTCCATGTTTTCAGCTGTTTGACTGACTGCTGCGGCCTGCTGTCAAGAGCCAGACTGCAGCTCTGTCTATTCCAATCCTTCTTCCCCTTTTAACTATTCCAATACACACATAAAGTATATACCACCTCTGGAGGTGAAATAGAATTTCAGCTAGAAGAACACATTTGGTGAAAGTATGGAATGCTATAAAATTCAATGTTTCACAATTGTATTGAAGTAGTATCAAAATTTTGGTTACTGTGACAGCACAACCAACTACTAGTCCAGTCTACAGCACACCTACCTGAAGTCAAACCTAGACCTAACCTACCTGAAGTCAAACCTAGACTTCCTGAAGTCAAACCTAGACCTAACCTACCTGAAGTCAAACCTAGACCTAACCTATCTGAAGTCAAACCTAGAACTAACCTACCTGAAGTCAAACCTAGAACTAACCTACCTGAAGTCAAACCTAGACCTAACCTACCTGAAGTCAAACCTAGACTTCCTGAAGTCAAACCTAGAACTAACCTACCTGAAGTCAAACCTAGAACTAACCTACCTGAAGTCAAACCTAGACCTAACCTACCTGAAGTCAAACCTAGACTTCCTGAAGTCAAACCTAGAACTAACCTACCTGAAGTCAAACCTAGACCTAAACTACCTGAAGTCAAATCTAGACCTAACCTACCTGAAGTCAATACAGGTCCTACATTCCTAATGCATTGCTATGTGAAACCATACTACAAGTAGTTCTCCAAAGATCAAGGTAGATTTGCATGCAGGAAGTCCAGTCCACACAAAGCCTCCTTGCAATCAAATCTACACCAAACCGACCTAAAGTCAACTCCACAGCAGACCTACCTGAATGCAGCGAGGAGGGGGGCGTAAATGGAGTCTCCATCGTACACGTAGAGGTGGTCCCAACTGCACTCGGTCGCAAAGTGGTTGAACCGTAATCGTAGTATGGAGTTGGGCCTGCAAAGCACACAAAGAGGAAAGAAGAAGACCATGAGAATGTTTGTCTGGGTTGGATATCACTTCAATACTAACCAAACCTTGATATTAAAAGGCCTGTATTATCATAGCATCAGAAATATCACAAATACCACTTGCTTGACAACACCTTGTCTTGGTTGCATTAAGTTGGTGCCATGACAGTTCCTAACATCCAACATTATTTTGTCATTATTTTTCGGTGTAGCATTGCAATACCGCTTTGTATCTAATGCTGCGTTCCACTCAAAGTCGAAAGTCAGGAATTCACAACTGGTAGGTCGTAATTACAACCTCTGTGCCTTCCAGTGATCCAGCTCTGAAAAACCATGGGAGACACATGGATGCCAACAAGTTTTTCTTTGTCCAAATCTTGCAAAGTAGATCTAAACAGGCAACAATTATTAGCCTAATATTACTATTCCCATTTGATGTTATTTATCATTTATACACCGAAATTCCTGTAGCCTGCTGCACTTGATAGAATATTTGTGATCATGAATATCTCTGTAAAGGACCACAATTGTAATCTGTGATGTTATGAGAATGGACCGCCTGGCAATACTCCACTGGAAAAAGAGGCTAGATTAGAGGCTGACTTAGTTGACACATTGTTTGTTTGACATTATACACACACAATAAATTAATTTTATAGTAGTATTAACATTTATGATAAAACTTCTGTGGTAATTCACTGTGATATTACAAATGCAGCGGGCTATGTTTTTATGAGCTTGTTTCTATATTTTAATCACTGTGCAAAATGAATAAACTAAACTTTAGTGTAAGTCAATGGCTCAGTGTTTGTACAGTGAAGAGCAGCGGAAGGCAAATCAGGGAACACTAGCTTATTTGATGAGCTTTTGATTGCAGACATTCATGGGATTCCTGAAAGTCTCACCACTTCTAAATTTGGTTTGCAAAATCAAATCATTGAAAAGCAGCGGGAAGAAAAAAAGGCCCATTTTGTCTGTCTATGATGAGGACAAAATGGGCCGGAAATCTTATGAATAGTCATATTTTTCCCCCTGCAATTTTTTTTTTAGAAAAAAGTGGTGGTCCACCCCTCCCCAAGCAGCTGGATAATTGGGGGATGGCGGTAGCCTAAAGGTTAGATTAGAGAAATGAGCTTGTGACCGGAAGATTAAAGGGTCAAATCCAAGGACTGGCTGAAGAGATCTGAACGACTAACTTTCTATCTGTGGTTGTACTGGGCAGTTCCCATGTGTGAATGTATGTAACTGTATGAATGAGAAGCAGACTGTTGCTGAAAAAGAACATGCATGCTTGGCAAAACCATTCCCTGGATATATAAAGGTTTAAAAAAAATACACCCACATATTTGTTAGAATATAATGTGCACTATCAGGACAGTCAGGCATGTAGCCACATTTTACAACCACTTTCTAAATTATGTCTCTGTCTCATCACTTTCTGCCCAGCGGGTGGAGTCACTTAGGCCACTCAACACAAATCCAACACACTTAACTGCAGAGGGAGCTTTTTAAGTCTCAAAGTGGATGTGTGTCAGTGCTTATTAAATCAGACATTTTTTCCCCTTTTAACACATTCTTGTGGTTTTGACGCACACAGTGCATGTGTCACTACATTAACCCCCTGTTAAGAGCATGCCGAGATCTCACGACTGCATATAAATGTGCCATCAGTGTGTAATGAAAATGCTGGCTGGCAGCGTGGCCTAGTGATTAGAGAGACCTTCCTGTAGCAGGAAGGTCAAAAGTTCAATCCCCTCCACAGCCGCCTGTCCTGTCCAAGTGTCCTTGAGCAAGACGCCTTGAACCCCAACCTGCCCGCTCATGCTAAATCCCTCTGAATGAGCGTTGGCTAAATGCCTGAAATGCAAATGTAATCAAGCAGTTTATGGTTTGAATGAGCTAGCAGTCCAAGAGATGAAGAATCATCGCTGTTCTGAATCGATACTTTGCGGAGTGGTTATGCTGACTGAAGACAACAGAGGAAGGATATTGAATTTCTCACACAGTTACTTTGCCATTAGTTCTGTCCATCCACTTCTGGGTAAATTCCTAATGCTGGATCTCTGTGAAAGATTGCAGTGTAGACTGTGCACAAAACAATCATTATGACCGCCTTCATAATATTGAGTTGCAG
The DNA here is from genome assembly GCF_046629955.1 of Centroberyx affinis. Taxonomy (NCBI): domain Eukaryota; kingdom Metazoa; phylum Chordata; class Actinopteri; order Beryciformes; family Berycidae; genus Centroberyx; species Centroberyx affinis. The sequence continues at coordinate 35,807 of NW_027279254.1, read as the reverse complement.
CCCTAATTATCACAATCCATCTTTCAACCGTCCCAAGGTTCAGACATCCTTCTTTAACCCGTTTCCTTCATGGCAGAATATTGTATTTAATGTGTATTTAATAGGTGAAATCAATGAGAGATCGTAGCTTTCACCTGGTCCGTCTATATCATGGAAGATTAGGTGGAACTGATCAGGCCTTCGTCAAACAGTAACTGCAAAGTCTTTTTTATGGTTTGTTTCAGTTACTTGGATGCCAAATGTGTGGAGTTTGTCAATTAGGACAATAAAACGAGAGCCAGAAAGGTTAGAAATTATTTGAAAGTCAATTTAGATTAGTTGGCACCTGCCACCATTTGGACTGTCCTAATGCGGTACACCTCACCCATCGGGCACTCCAAGCGTTTTAAAACAAATACTAAGAATACTTATAAAAATACTACTTCACCTAGTTCTGTTCCTAATGCTGTTACGGATGGCTGCACACTCAAAGATCTATTGAACTAATTAAGGAACTTAGCTACTGTCAGAGCCAAATTTTCAAGTCAAGGCGCTCCAAGAAAGCCTCGGAGAACTTGTTCCAAAATGTATGTGGAGCAGCCTAATTGGTGCCAAATCCTGTCCAAATCCAGTGTTGCATTCGCGCCCCTAGGGTTGCATCTGCGCCCCTGCTGATCAACTTACTGTCCCTCGATGAGCCAGGTGCACTTGGTCTTGTACTTATAGTTTCCTGGTCCGTCGGTCAGATAGCCAGAGGGCCCCGTCAGCCTGAGAGGGAGGGACAAGAGAGGAGAGTCAAGGTTACAAATGAAGACGGAAGAGTTTCATTCCACACAAGATTATATAGCAATATTAAATAGCAATAATTCCAGAAACTATGTTCTCTACTGTGAGTCTGGGTATGATGGTGATGGTGATGCAGTATGAGGCACAGCCAAGTACCAGCATTAGCATCACTGAATCACCCACAATCAGGAAAGCTCAGCAAGGGTATTATGGCTTTTATGCAACAAATATCAACACATGTTCTGTCTGTTCTGTTCTGTTATTCAAAATAGTGCGTATACATTAGAATAAAAAGCAGGACAAAGAAAAGAAAGAGACAGCAAACTGGTTACCATGTGAGTTGGCATAGCAACAAACACAGCGATACTTCATGAGATTCAACATAACTCGAACACGTCTTTGACCAATCAGACTGCTGATTGTTTAATGGAAAATCAGTTTAAATTAATCAATGTTGTCAACTAATTACTGATTGCTTTAAGGTGCATTAAGTAATCAATGACTTCTATCGACCTCTATCGACAAACAGTAGTAAGTGCAACAACATCATCAGGTCTCTGGCACAGGTGAAGTAATGGTTGAGTCATTAGTATTGCTCAACCATCTTATTGCCCCTTTAACTGAATATACCTCTTGTATTATTACCACAGAAAATCTTGATTGCTGACATAAAAGTTTATAAGGATGTTTACTCAAAGTCAGTTGACGTGTGAACTTTGCTGCCACAGTACTGGTATCTTTGTCATGTCATTATCTAGATTTTTGGACTCAAAATTCAGGCAACAATTGACAGTGATATGGAATGAAAACACACGAATCATTACCCATAATGTTTTTACACAAGGGCCAGTCAGCAGACCAGCAGCAGCAAAGGTAAACACTAACTTCTGCCACATCACTTTCTAGTTTATGCAGCTTAGTGGTTGAGCAAGCAGCAAATAGGAGAGTTAAAGGGTTGAGAATGATTAAACCTCACAGCAAATTATTATCTGACACCGACACCACGACTTGCAGCCACAAACACTGTAATAGTACAGTATGGTGCCTGGCCTCTGTTATTGCCTGATCAATTCCAGCTTGATGACACGGCAGCAAAGAGGAGGTGAATTACACAGGGGACACTTACATGCAGTCATAGATTGTATCATTATCTGTCTAGGTCTCAAGGTGCAGTGACTCGGCTACACACCCAGCTGCAGTTTGGTTCCAAAACAGTCTCTCAGCTCCGTTTCAGACCGGAGTCTACTGAGCAACATGGGGAGAACACACTCCTCCATTGTTCAGCTGCCAGACTCGACAAAACAGAACTTGAACAACAACAAATCACTGCACAAAAATGTAAACATTTTTCACTGCAAATAATACTTGCATTCAATACAAACCCAACATTTTGCCAAAAGAATGGCTTCGTTGGTGTAAACCATCTTTTGTCGAAACATGTTGTTTATGTATTGCATTTAAGTATTACTAGTGCAGTGCCCGTTCAAAACATGCCTGTTCGGAACGGGCCGGTTGCTTGGCCTCCGGTATTGCTGCTTGCAGCTTTCTCGAGAACCGCTCATCCAAACAACTTCACACTCGACACTGAGCTTCCAGTCGCTCGCTTTGAGCCCCGCCGCTGCACAGAGCGCTGTTCGCTTGTTTATTCAAAGTTTATTATATATTGAACGTGTCGCGTGTCCAATAAGACACTGCACGTCCTTGGGTCCCCAGCAATACACCCACCAAGTGTGAAGTAGATCGGACGAACGGTTCTCGACATATGCGAAGGACACACATACAGACAGAGGTTCCTTGCTTTATAGTATGATTTGCAACAAGGCTACAAGTGTGTTGCAACTTCTTGTTATTCAAAACTTCAGTCTTGCTACCATAGCAGCCAACATGCAGGCCAGTAGCCCCAGCTGTGTGTGCTGGGAGGCTCAAGGTCCAAAGCCAAGGGTGTTGTTAAGTTAACAACAACTTTACAGGCCAAGAATATGATGCTATACTGTAACAATGCTCTTGTGCTATCTCTTCCACTTGTGGATGGAGCAATTCATCCGACATGCCACCTAAAAAGTCAGTAAGAAGTCAATGAAAAGTTTCACTCCAAAAGTTGTGAAACATAAATTTGGTTTCATATCCAGACTTCGGAACAAGCACCTAGCCTAATTTGTGATAATTTGCGACCAGCTTGGCGCTTGGAGAAGGCGTGGCGGTCACATCACATTGTTTTATTACAGTCTGTGGCTTCAATCAGGAAGCTGAACTCCTATAACAACGAAAACATTACTCTAGGCTGTATATTCATTTAGAGCTGACAAGGCAGATAACAAACTAGGCTAGAGAGCAATTGAACCCAGAGAAAAAGTGTGCTAAAATACAGCCTAAAAACAGAGCAAAAACAGAGTAATATTCTTGTAGTATTACTATTTAGCATGTCTGTAGTGAGGTTTCATTGGTTTCAATTGGGAAACTGAAATTTTGACACAATACATAAAGAGATCACCATACATATTGATCATATCTATACACAATTTTCTTTATTTTGTGTAGATATACCCACAAGGCAAGAAGTGTAAGAAGAACGTAACTCAAAGTGAAGCAGCAGTCAGGCTCATTGGGTCTTTAAAGCTTTTTGAAATTTCTGGTACCGACCGACCCGGTGATACTAGCTGCTGGCACCTACTCTGCCCACTCTCTGCACCCATGGCACACCTGATCATCCTGGAATGGGGATCCCACGCTTTGAGAAGAGTTTGACCTTGTTCTCAGTGAGGGTCTGAGGTTGGGGGGTGTCGTTTTCATTTACCATTTCATAACGTGGGTGTTGTGAAGCCCTTTGAGACTGTAACTATGCTTAAGGGCTATTCAAAAAAACTTGACTTGAAAAGATGATGGACAGCACACAGTTCAAAGAAAATATGGCAAACATATAAACAAGAACTGTAGGTTACACTAGTCCTTGTTTTACAAAACAACAACACTCCTACAGACAGGAACCTCAATATTTTAGTACTATTGAAAGAAATGCATATATACTGTTTTGGAAATGAACTCTTCAGATGAATAATTCTCTCAAGAACTAAGGCTGACTAACTGAACCATTTCTCCCCTCAAGTTTCCCCCCCGAGGAGCTAAAACCAATCAGCGAACAAACACAAGGCTTTTCTGAATATCACCGGCTCAGTGTTTCTATTGAACGTGTTTTAAGAGCAGTTCCATCCAGCTCCTGTTCACATGGCGGGTCTCAGTGGTTAGCTAACGAGTACACTAACGCTGTAATTACAGAACGCACAGTGCTAATACCGCCCGGCCTATGGGGAGTGTCAGCTAGCAGACAAACAGGGCTCCTCAGAGGCTGCGAGGCTCTGGACTTCCTTGGTGAAAAAAGCTAAACACAACTCCCACTCATTTCATTAGCCTACTGCAAAATAACTGCAGTATTTTCTCTGTATTCATCTGGCAGTGGTGTTCCACTTCTAAAGAAAATCTAAGATTAAAATAAAAGTATAATGTAGCCAATTATCCCTCTAAAACACAAAGAACGATGATCCTAATAGAGTTATAGGCCTATACGATCCTAGAATTTGCTTTTATTATGATAAACCATTCAAAGAACGTTTTAAGCAATGCAACGTGCACTAGAAACATAACTGGGACCAAAACAGGAGTGGATGTACAACCAAATCTAAATGTAACCCCCAAGCAGCGAGTACTGCTGCATAAAATTAGAGGAAACACTGATATATTAGTGTTAATTTCAGTGATTATATTCTACGCCTTCAAAATGCCAACTGTCACACTGAACAGAGGGTGGAAAATGTCCTGAGATCAAGGACAAGCTGACAAGCATCTGTATTTTCCGTTATTAGACACACATCAATACAAGCAGATCTTTGCATTTCTGTGACATCCAACAACTGCTTGTTCTCATGCAAACAGCGCTGTGGCAGCAGTGCCAAGCAGTCTGCAAATGGCAAATCTGTGCAGCATGAGAGCAAGGCAAACATGATTTCTCATTCTGAGGCGACGAGAGTCCTGTTCGGAGACACAGACTAGCAGGAAAAAGAGCACGACTAGACAGAGAGTAAATACTACAGTGGCAATGGGATTTTCCCCATCATGCTGTTTGGTCGTCTGATATAGAAGTCAGGTTTGACTGTTGGTGCCATGGTCCTGTGTAGCACAGCGGCACTGACACTGCCACAGTTAGGGGTTCAAATCCCTTTTGTAGCTCGATGGGTACAGCATATTGTCAGGGGCAGGGACACACATACTAAAGAAAGATGCACTCAAGATACTTTAAGGCGCTTTCAATCGAAAGTAGAGCTGCAACGATTAATCGATTAGATGTAAACTATTAAATTAATCGCCAACTATTTTGGTAATCGATTAATCGGTTTGAGTAATTTTTTAAGAAAAATAAGTCAAAATTTTCTGATTCCAGCCTCTTAAATGTGAATATTTTCTGGTTTCTTTACTCCTCTATGACAGTAAACTGAATATCTTTGGGTTGTGGACAAAACAAGACATTTGAGGACGTCATCTTGGGCTTTGGGAAACACTGATCCACATTTTTCACCATTTTCTGACATTTTATAGACCAAACAACTAATCGATTAATCGAGAAAATAATCGACAGATTAATCGACAATGAAAATAATCGTTAGTTGCAGCCCTAATTGAAAGTGCCTTAAAGTGTCCCGGCTGTCCACCAAATGCCATTTGTTGCAACTGTTGACAGCAAATGTGCAGCCTGCTCTCCTTAACATGGCCGTGTCAACATGCAACACTCTAGAGATAAGTTGACAGAAAATGGCAAGTTACTCAGCAACTGTGATGGAGGAGGACTGTGGACCCAACATGGCTGGCAGTGAATCAGCAAAGGCTGTATACCAAAAACATGCTCATAAAGACACAGCCATTCACATTTTGCCACAAGTCTTTCATATATCATAAATGCTGGCCATTTTTCCAGTCTTTGTGCATTTTACACCTCGCTCTGTCTTTGGGTTTTGAGTTAAAGCTGCATTAGGCAATATTTTTATGTAAAAATAAAACCATCTTATCAGCCTAAATCTCAAAGTGGGGCTGCGATAGAGGAGAGCTTCCCCACTAATTGAGATGTCATAGATTCTCCCTATTTGGCCAAAATAAATTCTGGCGTCAGTATGGACACTTGTGAAGAACATTAGATCTTTTCCTCTCTCATCCCTTTGGTATAAAGCGATATAAAGCATCTGGGTTGGTAAATATGAGCGTGCTGTGTGCAGTTTACTGATGTCACCTTACAAGATTTCTGGGGTTTGAAATTCACATTTTTCAAACAGTTACCTCTCGTTTCCATTCTGCTCCATCCTGCATTCACCACTGAAACTTTCTAAACTCCATCTACGGCTCTCACATTTAAGGGATGGGAAAGATCTCTCTACCTCAACCAAATACAAACAGCACTTGGGACCTTCAGCCTCTGCAGAGGGTTGGCAGCCCGGTCTCTCTGCAGGGCCGACAGTCTCCTGGGCGTCACAGGTGTTCACAAGAAGACTGCCTTCAAAAACCACCACAGGTTCCACAGAGGGTCTCAGGAGAGCTGTGGGCTGGTCTGTAGACTACACAGGCTAGTTGGACAGAAGCTGAGGACTGATAAACCCTGGGCTGGGTCACCTAGGATAGGGCGTCTGGTGCTGAAAGACCCCAGGTACATCACTGATGATGTGCAACACAAAACAAACACAAAATTCACCAGCCATCTAAATAGAATAGGACCTCCAACTGATGTCTGGTTTCCTGCCACAGTGGATGGTAGAGGAGACGGCCACAGTCAGCAGCATTTATCAGCATTTGGTCGGTGGACGGTGTTATACACCCAGATCCAGGCGCAGAAGAAAATGTATTCATAAACCAATGTCAGTGATATATAGTATGGCCTTTAGCTTAATATCCCTCGATGATGAGCAAGGAATTCAGTCAGTTCATTACTCGCATTACTCACAGGGTTAAACATTAATTGCTTTATGAGTTAGGGCTGGTGCTGGGAAATGGACACGCGACAGAGTGGGAGTGGCTTACACCGCTTGTAAACGGCACAGACAAGGCATTTATTCACCACCACCGCGTCCCTCTGCAAAGAAAACTGGCTGATATCCCCATTCCGCTACAAAACAAACCGATCTCGGCAACAGCTCCGTCTCCATCCGTCTCACTCAAAGACAAACCGTCTCGTGTCTTTGGGGCTCTTTAGGCCAACAAGCATAAAGCTGGCTTTTGCAGCCATAATCTGATCAAAGCGTGAATATGGGATATGGTTCAGTCTCATGGCAACACTGATCAAAATTATAAACAGCAGTTATGGCTATGATTTATATTAACTGGCTGAAGGCAGATTTTAAAATAAATACCATAATTAACAGTGTACTGTTTTGGGCACAGATGTCAGAGGCTCCACAGAGTGTCCTGAACTCAGCAGGTTCAGGCTTAGTTCAGCGGGTAAAGCATGGCACTAACTCTGATTTCACAGCATCCACCAATGCAAAAAATGCAAGCACTCATGGTACTGTAAGGCACTTTGGATAACATATGCAATTTGATGGGCACTTTTATGTTATGTTTGGTTTGTTATGCTTGTTATGCGAAATAAACCGGTGGATGCCTTTTTCCCCAAGAGTGCCTTACAGTACCATGAGTGTGTACATTTGCAGCATGGGTGTCCCAGTGGGAGTTGAACCCTTAATCCTGGTAATGTTATTACCATGGTCTGCCCATTGAGTTACATGGGGAAGAGAAGCCCTTCCTCAGGCTGTGTTAGCACCATGCTGTACTCCTTTGAGCTACACAGGACCACAACTCCTGGGGAAATCTTCCCAGACGAAAAAGGAAGACTCAATCTCAAAACACCCCGGTCTGTTTTTTTTTTCCTCCCGTCATATTGATGTTGTGGTCCGCGCCGCTCCTTTGGCCCTCATGGCGAGCTGCGACTCCATCTTGGCACTCCTTGGCAGTGTACAACGCTGCCACAGAAAGCTGCTTTTACTAGCATTCAACCAGCTTTGTATGGTGGCATTGTCTGTATGCTAAACACGGCCTCAGACCACAGGCTCATCCCCGAAAAACTATCGGCCCTTTGACCGCAAAACAAAACAACACCGCTCTGATTTCAGGCAAATCTGGGATCACAGAGTGGTAAGTTTAGCATTCCATTAAGTGACAATTAGCCTAATGGGTTGGGGTAAGTAGAACCTCCAGAGCTGCACTGATAATGTGGTATGGTGGCCTGGGAGTGCTGAGGTCTAAGCCTATAAACATTATAGGTTAATGCCCTGCTGTTATTAGTGAGGTTCAGGGTGAAGGGTAGGGTCAGACAACCACTCCTCCATCAGACAGACTTCGCCGAAACTTCCCTGACAGCACGGACAGATGGGAAGACCGGGTGCCATTTTCCCACGTTTCAAAACGATAGGCTTTTAGAATAGGACAAGACTATGAAATGATGCTCTGTTACCTCCCAAAGTGGCTGGCAGAGTAGACAAACTTGCCAGCCACAGACAACATTTACCAGCGTGTGGCTTGTGATGATTTCCCACAGTGACCGAGGCTGTTTCAATTGATTCTGGAGTGCCTTGGGTTCCCAGTTTTTTACCACAACTAAGACAACCCATTTCATCCAAACAGCACTCAACCCTGCCATTCGGAAACATTAGACACTGTGTAACATTCCAGCCTCCATTCTACCTTTTCAGACAAGGTCAGTAATTGGCTGTTCTAATGTGCTTCAAAGGGACTGTAAATAGTTCCAACTTCCCCCTCCTTGACCGCAGCCGATGTTCTGATGCTGCATAACACTGCAGGCCTCCCTGCTTTGCTTTATGACCTGGCTGGCAGGCTGGCTGGCACTGAGCTGAGACAGCATGAGACAGAGTGTTGAATAAATAAAGGACAAAATGCCCTGGATCTCCTAAAAAACAGTTAGCCGAGGCCGGGCTATAGGGTACAGCCTGATGGACTTTTAGCGGCACAGACCTGCTAGCTCATCACAATCTTGGAACAAGATCAGCTTGCTCAACAAACAGAAAAAGAAGTAAAGTAGAGATATTAGATTTCTGCTTTGGGCTAAAAGATGGCTCATTAATCAAAGATATGTTGTAAGGGCAGGCCCAGTCTGAGTTATGAGAGGAATATTTTTCTCTGATGAAAAACCTCTGTGTTTATGTGTATAGGAGGGATGTGCAGAAGGGCGCACTCTTGTGTAAACTCGCCAACAGAGTAATCATCATTGATTTTATCTAAATAAAGCTGTTGTGAGTGTTGTAGGACAATTTCTACACAAGAACCTCACTGACACAAACCCCAGTAATGTGAACTGACAAATTAATGGGAACTGAGAACAAAATATGCAGCGATGATTGCTTGATTATTCTCATCAATAGATGCTAGACACCTTTTAATTGCATACTGCGTTTGCCAACAGACGGTATCTAGTGTCACCATCCCTTGTGATATTTAACTAAGGTGAGCGCCTACACAGAAACCTGGCTTGGATGTGGGAGGAAAGGGGGTGAGTGTTATTGGTTTTATCAAGTGGCCACCTCCCTCCCTCCCACCTCTCAGATGTTTCAATGAATTAGACTACAACACTCTTAGATGGCTCAACTGTAAACTGCACAGGGCGCTTTACAATAGGTGTTAGTGCATTACAGTTATCTGAATACTCCAGTGGTCCCAGTCCTTTGGGTCAGAACCAGCAACGTTTGCCATATTTCAGAGTCCTGCCAAGCCAGACAACAAGAAACAGTCCCTAATCCACACTCCCTGCTGGGGCAACTAGTACCTCTGGTTCCTCTTCAGCAGAGAGGACACTGACAATTCACTTTGCCTCTTCACAAAATCCACCCATGTACCCAAATTGGGCGTAGAAAGCAACGGCTAAACCCTCATCAGGCTATTAGAGAGCGCTGGAAGTGAAAGAAAGACCCATCCATGGAGGGGTTTGAGTGAGCCAGCAGCCCAGGCCAACCAGCGGCATCTTCCAACTGAGAACAAGCTATGTTCAACAATGATGTCATGTGTGTACAAGACTGGAACGATGCCACTTTGGGTGAGTGAACGACTGGTTAATGTAATGCACAAACAGCGACTAGAAAACCTCATTTCCTGGAGAAATGTGTGGGCTAGCTGTACGGTAATGTGGATAAGCCACAGTAGTAGCACTAATACTAGTAGCAGCAGCTAGCAGCAGCCTGTGTATGTGTGTGTGTGTATGTGAGCAGCTCGCCTGCCCCAGAGTTCATGTCAGTTGGTGACATCACCTGTTCTGAACATACCATCATTGGTGTGTGTTGGGTTTGTTGGAAAAATAGTTGGTTAAGTATTTTAACAAAGTAAAAGTCTGATGAAAACGTTGAACGTTGGCAACACAGTTCACAACACAATGCTACAAGATGAAAGTGAATGGTGAAGGTGAAAGTGAAAGAAGTGAATGGAGTTTCTAGCATTAAGTATGTGGGAGGAGATAGCGCCTACAGTTAGCCTACTAATAAGAAATGTCAATTTCATATATGAGCTAACGTTAGCCCATATTAGTGGGCTTGCTTGCAGCTAGCCCACTATTGAAGCCCAGTCTTGGCAAACCGTCAGCCACCTACCACCACATATCATCCACAGCCACATGCATACAGTCTAGCCCATATCATTAAATACATGTCTGTGTTTGGATCGAGGAAGACTGAAACAACTGCGTTAATTTCACAATTGTGGCCCTGGAGTAGCGTTAGTAGTTAGTAGTAACGTTAGTAGTAGTAGTAGACAGACCGCTTTCTCTGCCTCAGGTTGTGTGCACTGCTCTGCATCTCTGAACTAACAGTCTGGACTCTGAATGAGCAATGATTTGGCACAGGAGAACCAGACGGGCATTAGGTAGATACAAAACCAATCTCATTGATAAAAAGCAGGTTTATTCTGTCGGTGTGTTCACTGTACCTGAATCGCCCTCCGCAGTGCTGGCATTGGTCCCCAACCCAGCCTGGGAAGCACACACAGTTGCCAGTAGCGGTGTTGCATTGCCCGTTCATGCAAGGTTTGTCGCATTCTTTCGCCTCGGTGAAGCCCGGCAGCCCGGAGAGCAGCCCGATAACCGAGAGAAGGAGCGCCGTTTTCAGCATCGAGCCGCGGGGGCTCGTCTCCGTGAGACCGCGGCTCAGGCTCAGGCTCCGGCTCCGGCCAAAGCCCGAGCAGGCCCGCCGTGTCGCCCCGTCCATTCTCTCACAAAAGATGGCTGCTTGAGGCAGTCGCTCCGCGGCTTTGGGGATAGCAGCCCAACGCGCTGGCCGGTTGTGGAGCTCCGCTGCTTGTCGGAAGGTAAGCTGTGACTCTGGAAATACCGTACGCTCTCTTTGTTGTGACAGGTCTTAGTCGGTTACTTGGTTTACATCTTCCCGGTGGTTAGCTATGGTTCCCACCGCCGCACCGAGCCGCATATTGACATCCGGAAGTGACGTGATGGCAACGGAAATGCGCAACGACGAGGCGCGGAGGGCTTAAAAATACTATGGACTTTAAACATCTCTGAAAGGGTTAATATGATTGTAAATACATTTTACTTATATTTCTTAAACAACTAAATAATTTAATATGATTGTAAATACATTTTACTTATATTTCTTAAACAACTAAATAATAATATTCTATTTTTATTGAATCGTCATATTATATGTGGGAAGTATCATATACATGCAAATGGGACAAATGAAAAAAAATGTTTCTTTATAAAATAGGATTTGATTATTAGATCAAAATGCTACATAAATAAGAAACAATAAAGCAAGAAAAGGCCTTATGTTTTCTTTTTTTTGTTGTTGTTGTTTTGTGTTTCTTATGTTTTTTTTAATAGGTCTACATACACTACAGTGTATATAGTTAAATACATTTTATTCAATGTAAGCCTATGTTTGTACGGTAATTGTAAATAAAGCATCTTCAAAAAGGCTTGAAAATTATTAAATTTACTTGTAATTTTCTAATGCTAACGAAAAATCACTATAATATTTCTATGATATTCCTATAGGGACACAAATGTGTCTGTGGTTCTCAGTTTATAGTGACCTATTTGTACTTATGGTATTCTTACAGTATCATTATAGTATTCCTACCATATCCCTAGAGGCACTTGTGGTCTGCCTGTGGTGCTCAATAGTGAGTTATTAGTGAGCTATGACATTTGAATGGCTTCCCTCTAAGGTGTATTATAGGACTGCCATATATCTTTTTCATTAGGGTTGTCATTGAAAATTTAGTGCTTTGCCATGGAAATCATCTGTGATATTAAACAATAACCAAAACAATAAACAATATCCATTTTGTTGCATCTGTGTGAATGATGAATGAATGTATGAATATGCAAGATATCCAATTAGTATTAGTTGGTATAATTTGAGTGTGTGCAGGACACTTTACCCAACAGTTTAGGTGGACATAAAACTTTATGTAGTAAAGATAGTTAGTAACATCAAAGTGGTGTAACCTATATGAAGATATGATCTTTTAAGTTAAAAAAAAATGCATTTCTGAAAGTCTAAATTATTTTTGTTATGGGTGGTTTTTGCCTTAAAATGATCACTGACTGGAGATTATATTTCTCCCACTTTAATTTAGCACTACATCCCTGGTTGTGTGTGATTGAGGTCTTGCAGAGTCAACAGTATGGGAGTTCCAGACTGTGTGGGATCTACAAATGATGCAGTCTAATGGCATTCATATTAAAATCACCCTACTGCCCCACACCAACCCACAGACTGCACACCAAGGACACCAAACTGTACAAATGTTATAGAACAGTTTATTAAATTTAGACTTGTAAGAAGTCATCATATTCCAACGCGCTCCATCGCATGAAGCGCATTCATAATATCACCAACCCAAAACGGATTGATCAGGGCATTAAACATAAATAAAACAAATAAACATATTTACAATTCGACATGGACAGAGAATGGGTTTGTGCACGAGAACACACGCAACTACGGGTCAAGGGAGAGAAGGAGAGGCATCAGAGACTAGAGTCTGAACTTTCAGCTGAACTCTCCCCAGGAACAGACTTCCAGGCAAGAGGGTGGAAAAAGGACAAACACAATTCAACGATGAACGCATGAACAAACTAGAATCACTGTTCTTGGTCTGAGTGAAACAGAAGAAGAAGAAATGTTAAATCCAGGTAATACACTATTATCCATAATGCTGTGTTCAGTATTAGTGACTGAAAGATGTCAAGATATCTACTAGGTGATTTCAGGTGTGTTCTTTCCCGCTCCAAATCATTCATAGGAAAGTCTTCATATCACAATTCACTCAAGAATCTCCTTCCATAAAATATATGGAAAAAAAACAAAACTGAAGAGTTCAATCCAAAATGTGATCTATCCATTTTGGGGAAAAAAACATTATATTGAAATTCATTATTCAACTTCTTTGAAATATGAAGGATCCAGCCTGCAGATGTGTTGCTTTGTCAACCAAGGACTTACCATATTTTGTTCGACTTTTGTGCCATCAATCATTTTGTAAGAGGTGTCACCTTTTTCCAAATGGTGGATATCTCATTTTGGAACAAAACTCTTCAATTTCCACCTTTATGATGGTGGGAGTACAGTCTGTTTTAAACTCAGAAGAGAGGTTGATAATTTCACAACATGAATGACTCATCTACAGTGGGCTGAGTGGATGGATGAACAAACGTCAGGTTGACTTCCTGCATCAGACACAGTCAAGACCTTACAGTAATCAAAAAACCCTGCAGAATAATCCAAAACTGCTCTTATCGAAAAAGATCCTTAGAAAAGTACAATCATTGTAAGCACATTACAATTAGCAGTGTTTGTGAGAGTGTGTGTAGTTACAGTCAGGTCATGTGACTCTCCCAGAACTCCGTCTATACAGCCAGGGGATAAAACCACATGACCAACATGTATACCAGTCAGGTCCAGGTCCCTCTGCAGCCACATGCAGAGGGACAAAACAAAATCACCTTCTCAACTAAATGCAATGTTGTCTTGCATCATGTGAGAGGTGCAGACCTGGGTTAAACAGCATTTGCAAATAATTCTTTGTGTTTGTTGTGCTTCACTTGGGAGCACCAGCTGGGTGGGGTTTCACTGCAATTCAGAAAGTGTCAGGTAAGCTGTCAGTTACAGATAAGTTCACTGAACTGACTTTCAAATGGCACTCTTATTGTCCTATAGGACAAAGCCCCACCCATCTGGTACCGCAGGCATGTTAAAGCAAACGCCAAGAATCATTTGCAACAATTACGGGTTCTGGTGTGAACATTCAGCTATCCATAAATCGCAGCTATCGTCTCCTTGTTCCTTCTCCCACAGTATATCACACTATCGTACAGCAGCCTTATGACAAAGCCATTTACAAAGCAATGGCGCCTTACATTATTTACAGGATTGATCGATCTTTGAATCAACAAATAAAAAGATATAAAGAAAGTTTTTCCCTTCAATTATGTACAGAAAGCGAAGGGGAGGTGTTGGAAAATTATTAAGCACCTCAGTCAGAGTCGCTGTGTAAATTTACACAGAAAAACTGCGTCCAAGTACTGGCTTTTAGTTAACAAACTCACACTCACCCCTTCAGTTTCCTATCAGGTACATGCAAAAAAGACATGAGCTGGTGGCTCGGCATTCATTCAGAGGGAGACCTGGGTCCCCGTTCTAAAGGCAAATCATATCTGATCAACTGTATTCATAAACTCTGCTCTACGCAATACATCACCCTCTCTTTCTTATTTAAAAAAAACACATAGGAAAAAAGACGGTCTTTTTGGTCTCCCAAATCAGGCATATTGGGTGTTAGAACACCAGTTAGTGCCGGTACCAGTGATCAATACTAGTCACTAGTAGATAGGATGGTTAAGCGTCAAAGGCCCCTTTGGAGTGTCCTCTTGGTTTTGATACCTGAGGTGTAGCATGAGTGAGCAAACACTGGCTGAATGACAGGAGCAAGCGGTGTGCTGTGACCAGACCTGGATCAAACACTATCTGAGACAGTTCTTAGCATTTGTTTTAATGTTCTTGGAGTACCAGATGGGTGGGGTTTACCATATTGGAGCGAGGAGAATGCCAAAAAGTTTGGACAATCACAGGCAAGCATTTCAAAGTCATATTAGTATACTCTTCTGTGAATGACAGCTTATTCTACACAGTGAACTGACCTGATGCAGTAAACACCACCCATCTGGTACTCTGAACCATTCAAAACAAACGCTAAGAATGATTTGCAAGTAACATTTGTCATTAGTCAAGTCTGGTTGTGAGCATTAGAGAACGGATTTTAAACTGGGATACTTGGGCAGCAAACTGGTGTGTCAAGATGTAAGAGCATGTGTGTTTGCCAGGTAGAATAAATGTCCAGGACTTTGTGTTGCTGCACCAGTGCCACCAAGACAAATTCCTGCACATTTATTGTACTTGGCGTTTAAAGTGATTCTGATTGAGGCAGTATGTGATGGCAGGGGGCTGAGCTGTTTTCTCTCAGGCAGTAGACCAGCGCGGGGATGACAGGGCAGCAGGGGGGGGGGGGGATTGTGGGACAGGGGGTCTATATTGCGTCATCGGGTCTTAAGGTGGTGGACGTCTGGCGCGAGGGCCGGCCCATGGACGAGGCGCTGTAGGTGCGGGAGCGCTGCCGCAGGGCCAGGCGGCACGGCAGCTCCAGCTCCTGGAACAGCGGCGTCTCCGTGATCTCTGCCGCCTCGGGACGCTCGCTGGGGCACCGGGACAGCATGCTGCGCACCATGCCCAGCTGCACACACACACACACACACACACACACACACACACACACACGAGGAGAGAGAGAAAACACACTATGATGTTTTTTTTTCCTTTCAGCACAGTGTTATGCAATAGTAATGCCACTGAACATTATAATCCATTAGTTCAACTGACTTGCTTTACTTAGAGCTCAAATAACATAACATAACCAGTACTAATTGTAAACATTAAAGATGAATTACGCACAGACACACACACACAACTCATAAACTGTGACACACATACAAACTCATGCAGCCACATACACATACAGCATGTATGTGCACACACACGTACACACACACACTCAAGCTTGTAAAACACCCACAGATAAACGTACATCTTAAAATAGAATAGCACACATGCAGGCGCGCACGCACACACACACACACACACACACTTGCTACTAGTAAAGTGGGATACTGGGATAACAGGGCGGGGGTATTTACAGTGTTGGAGAATCACAGATTATGTTATGGGATTATGTTAATCTTATTACAAAGTGAGCTGGTAAACATAGTAATGAAACAGACTAGACACGAACTGCGGGGCATTACTTGTGTTACTCAGAAATATATTTAAAACGGGTGAAGGAAAGCAATTTTTACTGATTATGAATTAATTTATTTGATTGATTGAGATTATGGACAGAAATATTATGCATCTTGAAATAACTGATAATAGTTACAGACAATGACGATGATACTATTCAAATGACACAGTGTGTAAACTGGAATAAATTTTATTCCATGGATTTTGGCTACAAAATAATCCAAATGTAACTCAAAGTAATCAGATTAGCTCACCGAGTCTGACTCATCCAGTGGATTATGTTACTCACTACCACTGTAAACAGGTAAAATGTTAATCTGGGGCAGAGTGTGTGTTGACAGTAAGCTTCCCCAGATCTGGATGTGTGTGTCCCACTTTGTTCATCTCCTATCGCTTGCTCTCAGTGTAAACAACTAGTTTCATTTTGGGGTTGGGAGACAGTTTCTCTTTCCGTCCACTAGATGGCGGCAGAGGGCCACTCACCTCCTGTGCGTTGTTTTTGGAGAAAACCTCGGGGAACTGGAGCGCTCTCACCTCCGTCAGCGTCTGGAAGAGAGGATGTAAACACCTTTCAGTGGAACAACGATAATAATTAATCAGGCCCTTTGTTACAGAGACAAAGACTTCCTGGCTAATCTTCCCGGCGTGAGAAAACAATGGCTGTGTGTGTATGTGTGTGCTCATCAATTAGTACACTGATTGATAAAAAACTGCTATTTAAAATGACAATGATTCTGTGTTAGAGTTTCCCAAGCAGAGTTTAGACTTTGCACAAAAAAAGACGATTAAATGAATAAATGAATAGACAGAGAGACAAAATCCCTCTCCTGTCTCCAGTTTATATAAAATGCATCAGATTCTTACCAGAGCCAAAAGATGAGATCATATCACAACAATTTTTTTTAGCATCCTTACATTAGTTAGTTGCTCGAAGTTAAATCCCTACCGGCTGTTCCAAGTCTAGATTAAAAACAAGAGGTGAACGGTTCTTTTCCCATCAGGCCTCCTAGAATGTGTCTCATCTTTTAAATTACTTCTCTATACTCACTCTTATAGACTTGCTTTTATGTAGATCTTTCATTAATTGTCCTTGACCTTCCTTTTTATGTTTCTGCTTTCATGTTCCTTCCTTTGTTTACATCGCCTTTTGCTTTACTGATGATTGGATCTTTTTTATTTTCATTTTCTACTTTGTGTAAAGCGCTGCCATGCTTTGAAAAGTGCTATACAAAAAGATGATTAAATTATTATGAACAGCAAGATAAAAACAGACAGAAACACCATAAAATGACTACAATTATCATATGTTTTCAAAGCCGAGTTACGGGGTAATTTATTGCTGAACAATAAACACCTTTGGGAATTAAATGAATAAGAGAGAAATGGAGGTGAAACTGAGACATGAAGCCACATTAGGTTGTGTGTCTGTGTGTTCAGTCACTCACCCTCACTCTCTCCATCTGGGTCCTGAAGGGACAGAGCAGCTCGAACAGGATCAGACCCAGAGAGTAGATGTCCACTTTGTG
This sequence comes from Centroberyx affinis, assembly GCF_046629955.1. Lineage (NCBI taxonomy): Eukaryota > Metazoa > Chordata > Actinopteri > Beryciformes > Berycidae > Centroberyx > Centroberyx affinis. The sequence continues at coordinate 18,172 of NW_027279254.1, read as the reverse complement.
AGAGTAGGAGTTTCCAGAGAGCTGCCGGGACAAAACGGGTTCACACATATTAAATCCCTCTTATAACAGGAGGAAACACACTTTACCAGCCATATATGATTTTTAGAATACAATCACACCTCTCAGTGATGGCTAGTAGACTAGATAACATTAAAATTAGGCTGGTGTCTCGTGTTTATTTCCCACCCTGCCCGTTATTGGCTTCAGCTGATGTTCTGAGATTCACACAGAATATAGCACATAATTCATATTTTGACATTTAACTAGTACAGTTATTTTGATTAATTTTAATGTATTTTAGACACTTGTACGACTTTATATTTTACAAAACAGAACTATCCAGTATGGCCAGTATGGAAGATTAGCAGCCCTTGTGTGCCATTGATCCTTAAAGAAACTAACATTCCTACACACATATAAATAGTCAGACTATGATTTTTTTTTCACATTATTTAAAGACAGGCTCCACCACAGGATTGGCTCTGAGAATTGTTTGGAGAACCAGCAATTGTCTTTATCAGATTTCCAGTTCATGTTTTTACTTTTTTAGTTTAGAGGAAAAATAAAACAGCAAGGAAAACAGTTACAGTTAGTATAGTTTCCTTATTTAAAATGTCTCCTGTAATGTTGATGGAGCCCAAATGAACGTTGGGTCGCAGTAGGGTTAATGTGCTCAGTCTTCTATATGAATATGTAACTACCGTATGTGTGCGTTCTCACCTGCTCTGGGCTCATGTAGAGCTTGGTGCCGACCTGGCCGGTGTGCCGGGTCAGGGCCGGCACGGGCGTCAGAGTGCTGGCCTCGTCCTCGTCCTCCTCCTGGTCCATGGCCGTCACCAGGCCGAAGTCTCCCACCTTCACCACGTCGTCCATGGTGAAGAAGATGTTGGAGGGCTGGAGGACAGATGACCACAGGTTAGGTAACATCTACCACAGATTAAACGCACATAACATTACTAATGCATGACACTGTTGACATGATCAGAATAAAAAAAGTAGAGCCCGCAACACATTTTTACTTTGCTCTCCACTTTTAATAACGCCTCGATCCCGCAAAGGATCTTCATGTCAACACATCATGATAATCATTCAGTCAGTCATGTCAAAACAGTACAAGAAATATATACACAATATTTACAAATAATATCTTAAATATCAAATGGCCCAAAAGTCCAAAAATATAGAGACATAAATTCAATCCTCCATAAGCAGTAAGGTCTGTGTGTGTGTGTGTGTGTGTGTGTGTGTGTGTGTGTGTGTGTGTGTGTGTGTGCGTGTGTGTTCACCTTGAGGTCTCTGTGCATGAGTCCCTTGCTGTGCAGGAAGTCGACGGCCTCGGCGATCTGGAGGAAGATGTCCAGACACTGGCTGTGCTCCCTCTGCTCCGGCAGGCAGCGCTGGCCCATCCAGTCCTTCAGGTTCTCCTTCCGACAGAGCTGCATCTGGATGTACAGGTACACCTGGAGACAGGGAGAGGAGGGTTTCAATCCAGAACGCTATATCTCTGTTATCAGAACCCCAAAAAAGATGGAGTATCAAGTTTCACTACTCAATACTTCAAAAATACAGCTGACTTTAGATTGGTTTTTGCTTATTGTAAAGGACTTTGAAAATTCTGCTTTTAGATAAGTTCTATATACTGTAAAGTTTATTTTTTATTATATTATACATGTTGGCAATCCGTAAGCAAAGCTGTTAAAATACCTAAAAACTCAAGTATTTTTCATACTGATGTTTACGTTCATGTCTGCTCTGTAAAAGTAGGTGTCACTGTTTACCCCAAATGGTAGATGGATCATTGGGGATCCACACCAGCAGATAATAAAGTGAATCTTAACCCTTTGAATAAAACTGTTTGCTTGTGTATATCAAGTTTTAAAAAAGACATAGCAGTATTATGATGGATCTCGGGCAAGGCCTAGGAACAAAAATGTTAAAGTTACAAAGTGCTTCAGTCAATAAAGTAAGAAGTACATACATTCAAAATAAGTACAATGGTAAGGACTAATGTAAAGCAAGTCGGTCATTATCACAAAATAAGCCCCAACAAGGTGAATCAAGACCCTGACACTATTTATTACACAGCTATTTATCAAAAACCAAATTTATCATTTGACACAAAATACTGATTTAAAATTATTTTATTACAATCTAAATTAACTTACAAGCTTCTGGCAAAAACAGTCTGTTACTCAGAAATAACAGACCTCATAATATTTTCATTGGCCAATCAGAATTGAGTATGAAACAAAGCTGTGTAATAACTAGTAATAATGTTGAAATTGAATGACTGACTGACCTTGGGAGAAAGCTGGGGCCTCTGGGCTGGAGGTGTGGTGGGCAGAGCCAGGGTGAGGGAGGTTGGCCGGGGGGGAGAGGAGGAGGGCGGGACGGATTCCTGCCCCCGGGTGTGCGAGGAGGAGGAAGTGGCCTTCTCCGTCAGCGTGCCGGGACTGACCGCCCCGGAGACCGAGTCCGTGTCCGCGTCGGCGTCGCGGTCGCAGCCCGAGTCCTCGAACACGATGTCGAAGGAGGAGGAGGTGCAGTCGCTGGGGCCGCGGGGGGGGCACAGCTCGAAGGAGTGGGGGGTGTCGGAGGCCTCGGGGTCGGCCTGGCTGTCCCTCTCCGACATCAGGCTGTCGTGGCCCAGCAGCGGGTGGAAGGACAGGCTCCCGTCGCCGATGCTGAAGCCCACGGCCCGGCTGACGCTGCCGGAGAGCAGGACCCGCTCGTCCACAGAAGCCTCCAGGCCGTCTGCTCCAGGTCCAGACGCAGGAGACACCGAGCTGGACACCGGCACTTTGACCGACAGCACCTCCATGGGGTCAGGGAAGCTCAGCGGCCAGTCGGTGGTGCTGAAAGAGAGAAAAGTGCGTTATTGTTGCCAATCCAAAACGTCCATTAAATAATTATACTATAATTAACTACAACCACACAAATATTACTAACAATTAATTCAAGAGAAATGTTTAACTGTACAACAAATATGGACAAAATAGTTGCATACGATAACACAATGTGTTCAATTCAGGGTGCAACTACAGTTTGTTTTATTTGTTATGAATCATAGTGGAAAAATGTAATTTGTACAAGTGAACCAGGGCTTGTAAACAAAAGTCACATGGACGCATAAGTAACTTGTTTATTGGATAGTTTTGGTGACCTGTCATCCTGCAAGGTTAGAGATTTTGGCAGTGAGGGGGAGTCACATAAATCTCATTGCAGTTCCTGTAACTTTAGCTAAGCATGATGGATTTTTCTCTTTGCCATAACTGACCTTCTCTTGTGTTCATACCAGTTAAGAAAACATGAAGAAATAGCTGAATATGTGCATCAGTCCAGACTGTGGTCATCTGCCTCCTTATACCCATAAAATCTTGCATTTTGGGGTTGTTTACTGTAGTTGGTTCAGACTACGTTCTCACTCCTAACAAACCACATTGCAGTTTGATTGGAAGAGGACTGAGACTGACAGAACAGTTATTTGGTGCCACCAGAGTTTGAATGGCATTGTTCCCACCTGGTCATACAAACCGAACTAAAGGAGTAAATGCTCCAGAGTTCGAATAAACTTCTCCAAACATGCTTGATGTGAACACTCCCCCAAAAAAAACACTGGCATCCGTCTTCTTCAGGGTGAAGAGAGCTGTGATGAAATGTTTGTAGTCAAATAAATGTCACAAACTGGAGTGTGCAGCTATTTTTCCTGAGTGAGTGGATGCATTTCTCTGCATGAGTGGCTCCAGTGGACGGCGGACCCACTGACCCGGACAGCATTAGCGCCATGTTCTACCTACTGGGCTGCACAGGATAACAAATTTTAAAGCACCGGCTTACCTGGCGTCTTTGAGCCACCTCTGGTCCATCTCCTCCTGCCAGCCCTCGGGGGGGCTCTCCTGCCAGGCGTTGAAGTAGCGGATAATCCCCGGGTGCTCCAGCTTGGCCAACGCCTTCACCTCCCGCATCACCTTCTCACGGGCGAGCTCCCTGAAGACGGAGCAAGAAGAAAACGGAGCTTTACGGTTCAATTCACATTCAGTTCAATTAGTTCTAAATTGACAGTAATCTTTCAGTGATTAAGTCTGTAATTTTTCCAGGTATTTTTCTGGATTTTAGACTGGACACATGGCTCTTTTTTGTGTTCCTCATCACACCCCTAATTCACTATTGATTGATTATGAGTATTCAAGCTTTCTATGGAAACCGTTTTCAGTGTTTGAACTTCTGCCCTAATTGACTGCAATGAGAGTGAAATGAAGCCCGCCTTGACAGACCAAGGGCTCAATACAAGTTCCCACATAAATACTGGGGATGAGAATCAATAATGATGATGAGAATGAACGACTAGTTAGTTATCCACTGGGTGATGTACTGGTAAATAATGGAGCTGAACTGAAATGAGATGCAGACTTGCCAGAGCTGAACACAACATTTTCATGGCTCATCAATATAAATTAAAATTAATAATGCATATTAAACTTTTAGGGGAAAATAATTAAGTCATCACAAGTCACCAGGGCTGCACCGAGCCGTCAATTTCGTCTCTTTACTTGGTTTTCTATTTTTAGATGAGTCAGTCAGCTGCTTGCATAACTTAGATTAATCGTCAGACTACTTGAAAAATTGGTCAATAAAATTCCATTACACATTACAGAAAACAGCAACACAGGAAGAGTTCATAGCCTCCAGGAAGGAAGTATGTGTGACCAGTGGGAGGCCGTACCTGTTGGGAAGGCGAATTCTCTTGATGGCGTAGTTGCAGTCGTCCACTTTGTTGCGGGCTTCAAACACAACGCCGAACCCCCCGCGGCCCAGGCACTGCACTGGCTCAAAGTCAGTCAGGTACCTGGGAGAGACACTTTTATAGTTATCAAATCATCAAAACAAGAACCACAGTCCGCTCTGCTGTCAGTGAGGAGAAGGGAGCTCACAGCTCAGTGTGTCGTCACCTACAGCCATTAACATTTCTAAGACTAGGAATCCTTATAAGTCAGTGTGAACAAATGGTCACGGAGGCTTACTCAATGGTAATAGGTCATTACCAGGATGGGAATTAGAGCTGAAAAATTAATCGAAAAATCAAAATCATAATGTGAAGTTCTGCAATTTCTGCAATTTCCAAATCGCAGGGGCTGCAATTAATTGCTTAAGAGAGAGAGGCATCCAAAATGGATTTCTAAAGAAGGAGTTTTAGAGCTGCAGGTAATCTTTAGCGCATGAATCAAGTGCAATATCAGTGAAAACCTTTCGTCACACTCAAACTCAGTAAATCCTGCACACTGACATCATTTTTTTTTTTTTAACAAAATCACTTTTCTTTTTAACAATTTTAAAGTTCTATAAAAAAAATATGACAAGAAAAGATATAAATCACAGTTTAAATCTCAATTGCAATATTCTGTCAAATAATCACAATTAGATTTTTTGTCAATATCTTTCAGCCCCAATGGGAATTATTACCTGCTACCAGCCAAATGCCAGTAAACCTTGGCTGTGGCTGCTAACAGGCAGGTAACCAAAAATCATTAGGAGCTTCTTCTTTATTCTATAAATCATGTTTTCAAAATGGCAGGTGAATTTTACAAACCACCAGTCACTGTGTTGCGTAAATAAAACCGTCAAGTTTGCTGCTCTCAGTACTCCTGAAGTGAAGAAGAGAGATACCACCAAACTCCAGATCTATTTGCAGGGTTGCACACCCGATCCAAGCATCCCTGCTCCCGCTCCCCAGGGGGTTGAGGGTTGTTTTTATTTTTAAGGAAATGTGTGGGCACATCTGAGGCAGCACTTGATTCCTGATCTCCATCTCCCTCCTAATGATCCTGACTCATCCTGCCTCAGCTGCTCCAACAGCCACCGGTTTTATTTAGGGAAAATTCTCCAACCGAGCAATTTGCATGGATTGTGGCACCGACTTTAAAAAGGGAGGGAGGGAGGGAGGGAGGGTGTGTGTGTGTGGTGTATTTGTCATTTTAGGGTGGATCAAAAGCAGAGATGACATTGGAAAAAAAAAAATCTCCAGCAGTATAATCAGATCCTTGCTCGTGTTTGGGTGGGATGAACCACATTATTCCACTCATGAATGTAAACATGTGAACTGTATCGATCGGGCTTGGAGGTCAGTGGCGGCACATAAATTAGGGCTGCCGATTATATAAACGAGGGTTGTCCAAAATAAAAAAACATTTGATCAATGTGCTGACAGTGATGTAAGTGATACCCCCACCCTGTGGCAGATGCTGCTGGGCAGGGTGGCGTGAAGCAGGGTGGGGCCTGCGGGGGCAAGGTCATTTTCATTTGACGGCAAACAGCTGACTTATCCAATCATACAATACTACGACTCGTATCTCCCATCTCTGCCTTGTCCTATCGAGGCAGCCTGGAAGACCAGCGGTCACCATGGTAACAGTGCCGATTCTGTAGCTACACCTTAAAAAAAGTGAGACTCGCATGCGACTTTCATGTGTAAGGATAACAACACCGAGCACCGGGGGAAGTGTTACGTGTAGTTCTCTGAAGTCACGCAGAGGCATTTACACAGAAACACATTGTAACTTAGTTTCACAGTATGTTAATGACGTACCTGGACACATATTCGCTGGAGCGGGTCTCCATGGCAACCGGCTCTTTGGATTCCACAACCTCAAGGTCGAACTTGCTGTCGGTCTGGCACTGCGTCTCCGACTCCTTCCGTTGCTTTGAGAGATGGGGCAGAGAAGAGCGGAGGAACTATAAGAAACTCTTGATCAACTAATCGTCAATAGTGCTGTTTTTAATGAACAATTCGCTTAAATGCTGTGACATGCTGGGTAATTATTGGGATGAACACAGCTGGACAGCTCAGTCAGCCACAGGAAACATATGAGACACAGGACAGAAAATGTATTGATATGGCTCCAAGACGAGAATTTCCTATGACAATACCGATGTCATTTGCAGTTACAGCCCATTTACTTCTGTCTAGGTCTAATTTACATTTCCCTAATCATTCTGCAATGCATGCAGTTAGAGTTTTAACATTTACTCGTTTTTCGTTGTTTTTAAAATACAGATTTCAGTGTCAAACCTAGCTTGAAATTAACTGTCCCGGCTAACAAAGATGTCCTGAATAAAAAAGGCATGGATGTGACAGTAAAGTTTGTAGGGCGACATGTTTTTGAGGGATTATTTCTTGGCGGAGACTTCCATTTCCTCCTGTGGGTGTCAGGTGATTGACAGGAAGCAGAACGTAACATTATGCAGCGCCGCTGATATGAAAACACTCAACTTGGGCACAATGAAATAGCGGTAATGACCAAATTAAATAAAGCCTTCATGTTTACTGTGATGGATTATCAGGCTCTGGGAATTTTCAAGTTTGTGGAAGTTGTTTTTCATACTGTACAAGAATGAATGGCAGCAGCTGGCTGCTTCTGAAGGGAGGAAAATGAACCCTGATGTCTCCAACTGTGATTTTCAAATGTTGCCCAATAAATTGCCCCATGTATCACAGGGGAGTGAGGGTGTAGTGCACAAGGTTGTTGCTTTGGCATGGATACACTGATGTTACCAGGAAACTTTAGATTACTGACCCTCACTTTCTTGTGTGTTGCTGGGAATGTTGTCTCTGTATGTCAACCCTACAACACAATGTAAGCATATACTTTGTTGTGATACTGTCTAATGGCCAATTTTAGGTAGTTAATTGCCATTTGTAGTGGAAAGTGTATCAACGCTAGTACGTGATTGGCTGCTCATGGGCGACGTTGCCCCAAAACAAACAAGGAAACGAGGCTGAGGTTGACAACAGATTTCCAGCAGATTTCCAGCAACTGGTCTCTCAAGCTGCATGCGGTTTGTGAACGCACACTCACAGCATATAACAAAAACAACCTGCAGCACCGTCCACTAGGATGATATTCACGCTGCAGCAAGAGGTCTTACCCGCACATAGGCCACAGGTGCAGGGGGGTGGAAGAATTTGCGGACTATGTAGGTGGTGGCGGCGATGCAGAAGACGATGGTGCCGAGGATCTCCTTCCACCAAGGCAGCAGCAGAACGGGGTCCTTTCTCCTGCGACTCTCGGCTCCGGCCCCGTTCCCCTTTATCAGGCTTACGGCACTATCGCGCTTCTCCCGGTAACGCTTGCTATAGGGGAAGTAGTAGCCGTTGTCTGGAGAGAGTTGAAAGGAGAGAGAGAGAGGTAGGAATTAGGGAATGGTGTTTTTTTTATCTCTCTCACACATCCCCCTTTCCTCTAACATCCAATCCAGGTGCCGATGTAGGCGCTCATCCTTTGGCTACCAGCACAAGGGATAATTACATCAGATAAACAGATTCAATGAGAATGTATTAAGTGACAGTATAATGATATTACTATATCATCTAATACAGTTTTACAACCACTGTAACCAAAATTGGGGCCCACAGAGGGACAAACATGGGAACTAAAACCAAAATGAACACCTAGCAGCCAAGATCCAAGTCCAAGATCAGTCCTTACCATAGGGATACTGAAGGATAGACAGAGCTCCGTTACTGTATTCTTCATGGGAGAACTTGTCATTGTTCAGACACTTGTCAAATTCATCAGAGCCGACCAGGACTGGTGTCCGAGACGGGGAATCTGTGTCAAGAACAACAAGATCAACACTGTCAAATAGAGGGCGATGAGCTTAATCAAAATAGGGAACAATGGCTTTGGAAAATTATATTTCTAACTGAGCAGGGCCTACACATTCAAAAGCATTTTATCACAAACACGTTTTAATCCACTGGTTTACAGTGAAACGAGATCAAACTTAGGGTATTCATACACTAAGAGGAATGAAGATGGGCAACGCTCTGAGCAACAGGGAACAAAGTAAAACACAAGGTCATAAAATCTATTCAAATGTTTCCTGGGAATAAGAGGTTACTGCGTGGTTAAAACAACAGTGATGAGGCAACTCCTTGGCAACCATTTCCCCCCAAAAGTAGTCTTGTGTAAGACTGCCTTAGGCACCAAATTGCTTTGGGAAACAGACACAGCGCCCAAGTGGCTAAGTAGGTGTGGACTTACGGATTAGGGGCTTCCATTTAACGGTGGGCAGTGGAATAACATCCTTCTCAGATCCGAGGGCTTTGGAGGGGAACTTCTCAGAGATCCTCACTGAGGACTGAAGGTAGAGCTGACCCTGGAACATCCCTGACAACCAGAGGAACAAAGACTTATGCCCAATTCACACCGGACTAGCATTATGTGGGGAGATCATTTAATGAATGAATCCCCCCCCCCCACCTCTATGTACCGTGTAACACATTCTCAAAGGATAATGAAATTCACTGAACTCACCAGTACATGAGATACAATTGTATACAGTCAAGATTTTACAATTTGTCACTGTCTGATGGAGCAAAGCAAAACTTGAAGTTTGCGTCAGAAATACATTTAAACCCTTCCTCTCTATTTTCCATTACTGCCTCCATTTTTCACGACAGGAGGAAGATAGAAATTGCACCCCTAGAAGATGAAATCAAGCACCAAAACAAATTAGGGCTGAAATTACTGGGAGTTCTATTTGCATGGGATTAGTATTATCAGGGGACCTCTGTCTTGTAAAAATACAGTGGGTAAACTGTGCTGGTATTTTTCCTTTAAAAATTACAGACATTGCAGGTTTGCATGGAATTAAAATCACCGACTACGCAATTATTACAAATTACTTCACGTCATTCTTTCACTTTTTCTGTGCAAATTTATCACATCCGAGGATTTGAATCGATAATCATCCAGTCAGAAGCCTTCTTCTGCACTAACCCTAATTTGTTGAACTACCACAACCCTGCGGTGTGTGTTTATAAGTGTGTGAGAGTAACTTACCCAGGTAAACACTGGACTGGGTGGCTCCTCGGGCCTTCTCCATGATGTCCTCATCCTCCTCCTCCTCCACGTCGGACTGGCTGCTGTAGGCCGTGTCGTCAAACAGGCTGATGGGCGTCACTTTACCCCCACCCACCAGCCAGGCCGAGGCGATGGGTGTGCAGAACTACACAGAGACAGAGACACGGGTGCTCCGAGATTAGTTTATATACTTTTTTTGATGTTAAAGATTAAAGTTCGTCTCACAACACTGGAATAAATTGACAGGCTAAGAGACATGTGAAGGGAAGTAAATAAATAATAACGATAACTTGATACTTTATTGAACCCTCTAGAGCAACTTTTTCACTCCAAGTTATCATGTGGACTCCGTAAGCAAATGTGCTGAGGCATTTGATGATGCCGAAAAACACTCACTACACACTCACTATAAGACCACTACACATGGGACATTGCCTCTTCCTCAGTTTAGTTTAGTTTGAGTTTGTTTGCAGAATAACAACACATGGAAGGGAAGTGATAAAAAAACACAAAAAAAACCATACAAAATGTGATAAAAAACAAACACAAAAACACAGAAGTGCAAATTAGTAATTTGTGAAAGTGAGAGGGGAAACTCCAGGAGCTTATGAAAACATCTCACCTCAGAAAGAAACAGAAATAAACTAAAGAAACAACTAAACGTTTTTCTCCTGAAGTTTATCTACCAAAGAAATCTCAAAAGGGGCGTTTGACTAAAACCTAAGGCATGGTAAAATGTAGGAGCTTATTGTCCTCACTCAGCCACCCATACAGAGTGACGCAATTACTGATTGTGTAAAGCAAATCTGATTCACCTCCCTGTAACTTCAGCTCAGCATGATGGATTTACACTTTGCCATAATTTAACCTCTCTGGTGTTCACACCTGCTAAGAATACATGAGACAGTCAGCAACAGTCCAGACTGCAGTTTGCCCTCAGTTCATTTTGTCATGTTAGGCTTTCCAAGCACGAGAAACTGCTGGCTATCAGATGTCAACATCCATTTCCTTATATCCATGAAATCTAGTGTTTTAGGGCAATTCCTGGGCGTTTACTGTGTTCTGACTGTTTTCTCTCAACAAACCGCACCGCAATTTGCCTGGAAGAGGACACAGAATTGCATTTTCAGTCATCTCGGATCATCAGATTTGGTGCCACCTGAGTTCAAATGGCATTGCTTTCAGCTGCCCAAATGACCCAAACTAAAGTAGTAAAAGCTCCAGTGTTTGAATAAACCACTGCAAACATGCTTGGTGTGAACACACCCCACGTGACTGGTTGAGCCTCTCACCTGGTGTTCCCAGACCAGCTGTCCACCAGGCTTGGTGCTGAAGGCCATGACCTTCCAGTCAGGAACAGACACCTTGATGACCAGGTCCAGGTTCTGGTTCTGGTTCTGCTGGTTCTCTGTGTGCTCCCTCTCTTTCGGCTCCTCGGTGATGACCCGATGGCTGTCCCGCCGCTCCTCCCTCCAGGGGTCGCCGCTCGCCACTTCCCCCTCCAGGAAGTTCAACCCCGACCCCGTTTCGGGAACAAACTTCAGCTCGAAGTTTCCCACACTGAAGTTCCACCTAGGGTTAAGAGGAATAAGACACTGTTGAGGGAACTACTACAACTGTAATATAAAAGTTAAGTTATGTATTTTTGATTAACCTTTATCTAATGTTACAATGCAGAGCTCATTTCACCATCTAAATTTTGGGTATATTCACATATGAAGCGTTCCATTTCAAAATGAAATATCCACCAAGTGAAAAATGTGACACCGACCCAGACAAAAAAAGTATTGCTAGCTTGAGCTTGAAACTAATCATGGATTATTACTGATGTTATTTGTTATCTTAAGACCTTTGCTTACAAATAGTAACTTTTTCATATTATCATATTATGATATTGTCAGTTGTATTTTTGAAATACTAAACAATGACTGCCAAGTTCTGGGTTTTTTTTCCCAAAATGGACACAGAATTTTTGAACGAAATCTTTCATATATTCTTGAGAAATGTGACTTGTAGATAGATAAACTTTTGGACCTTCCATAGCACATCTCAAAATACAGGTATGTTTTACTTGTGCAATAAAATTCAACAAAAACTTTCTTCATTTAGGGAAAGTCATAATTGTTGAGGGCTCATTCACTTCACACACCAGTCTGTTATTCACTTTCCCCCATCCAGATCCAATGCAGCTGCTTCAGCACGATGACTGATGGTGACTGATCAGCTGACAGCCCGATTGATTGATCGACTGACTAAAACTCACTTCTCCAGTCCTAGTCGGGGCGTGACGGCTCGGACGGTCTTCTGGGTTCTCTGCAGCAGCAGCACGTCTTCGGCCTCCAGCTCCTCCTCGCCCCAGCGGCTGCAGCCGACCGCAGAGCAGATGTACCGCAGCTGAGACCGGCAGCAAGAAGCGAAAGGACAGAGAGAGGGTTACTGTTGTCTGTTAATGTGGTTAGTAAAAGAGGACCTTAAAGTAAAAGCTTTTAGTGTACTCTACCCTCTATAATTGTGATAGCTCAATGAGGAAACTGGACAGGAAATAAACTTACCAACCACAAAAATGCACTTTCATATATAGTAATGAAGGGTTATGTTTTGCTCTTCGAAACCTCAGGATTTTGTAATCCATAAATGGCACAGGTATTCCAAGCATTTTGAAGCATTTTGAGCACACCCTACACCCTAAAATCCCAATTTATGTATTCTCATGTACTGAAGATAGCTGATTAAGCCTTCCTTGCAAGAAAGGCAAAATGAGATGTATTCAAATTGTCTCTTGTCCTCAAATTACCTTTGGTATAAAGCTGTGATGCTTTTGGGTTGGTAAATATGAGCGAGCTGTGTGCAGTTTACTGACGTCACCGCACAGGATTTCTGTGTATTGAAGTTCAAATTTTTCTTACAGTTATCTCTCACTGTAATTTGGGGCCACCAGTGTGCAAAGTTGCCTGGTTCAACAGTAATTGAATTTTGTAGCACAACAAAACCTTTTTATAGCTACAATGCTTTAAGTAATACATTTATTACTATACTTAACTAAATAATAATTGTAGTTTTTTAATTTAAATGCTGTGACTGACCTTGCCGCTGTAGGCCCCCAGGCCGTAGGTGGTGAGCGATTTGCTCCCGACCAGGACGGTGTCCTCTCCGATGCGGAAGGACGACTCCAGCAGGGACTCCACACTGAAAGGCACTGCCTCCATACTCTCCCTGTCCCGGTTCCACTGGAACAAGGCGCCGTCCAGCGACGGGATGAACATCTTATTGCCAAACACCTGCATGGACAAAAGGTTGGGAAGGAAGTGATGTTTCTGTTCTCTCTGGTTTTAAAAACAGTGTTCCTGTCCATTGTTTACTCTGTAAAAACCACTTTGCGACTAATTGGTTTGTTAACAGTGCTTTGTACACAAGTTTAACTTGAACCAACTTGGAACAGCAGGGATCTGACCAGAAGCGCAAAAAAAAAAAAAAACACACAGAAGACAGGCAGGAATATGGTAATTTTCCTTTGGAAAGGAATGGAAAAGTGGGTCAAAGAAATAATGAAAATCCTGAAAAGAAAAAAAAAATAGCCATGAAAAATCACTTTCCTGGAGAGGAACAAAAGAGGATTAATAATCATCATTCAACATGATTGAATGATAATTCAACAATGTTTGATTTGTCTAGTATGTCTTCCATTGTCCCTCTGCATTTTGTCTTTTAATGTGAAGGATATTGAGCTTACCTGTGCATGAAATGTGCTATACAAATAAAATTAACTTGACTGCACTAGATGTTACCGTATATATTTACATTTATGGCACATCGCTGACGCTCTTATCCAGAGCAACTTACAAACAATGAGTGAACAAGTAGAGGTTCAGTGCCTTGCTCAAGGACACTTCAGCAGGACACACTGGCTGTTACAGTAACCTGAGTCCTCTCTCTCTCTCTATCTCTCTCTCATGTGAAGTCATCTTGTCCTTGTACCATATGTATCAGTATGTAGTGTAATACTCTGCAAGTTGTCAATATGTCTCCGCATCAATGTCACCAAGACAAATTCCTGCAGACTGTACTTGATAAATTAATTGATTCTGATTGTCATCACTTCGGTATGATGCAATGCCTTTTGGCGCTTTGTCAACTTCCCTGGAGAAACTTTTACGGGCCGAAGAGTCCTTTTCAGCCCAGACAATAGTTTGAACAAAAGAAAACACTCGCCCACGCAGACGGCACTAGTGTTTGCCGACACACACCCGCCCACACCGCGGCAAATTCAGCCCCCACACACTTGGACTCGATCCACCGGCTTGGGACCATTACACAACTGAGAGCCTCGCTAATTAACCTGAATCTTGATGAACGCGTGCGGCTTAAACCCATGGATGTCTGTGTATGTGTGTGTGTGTGTGTGTGTGGGGGGGTGTTTAGGTAGTCACTGCAGGGGGGCGCACAAGGATGACATCATTGCAAAAACCTGAGCCAATGCTGCTTTGCCTAATCCTGATTTAACCTCCAGCGTTTCAGCTCGATGGGGGGGGTGTGAGGCTATTTATTTTCATCAAGCACTTCAATCATCGTATTACACAGTCTGTCATTACCAATCTGTGTCTTTGTGTGTCCTTTTGGCTCACATACTTTTCACCAGAGAGGTGAAAGTTCAGGGTCAGGGACACAGCAGCAAATCTGGACCAGGAGGTCCAACAATGGGGATCGAACCTGTGACCTCCTGGTTACGACACCAGGCTGGGCTTTCTAACCACTAGAACACAAAAGTGTAACTGTGGCAGGTAAACAAACACCTTGTTGGAAGCGCTATTCGATTCTAAAAAAGTAGGGAGTATTTTGGGATGCACTTGCCACTGTGGCTGGTGAACCAAAAAAAAAAAAAAGCCAGTTTCCTACTCTTTGCTCAACTATAGTGAGCTGCTGCCAGAAATGAGAATCATGTGACAGAATGATTTACTGGACAGCGGAGCCAGGAGCAGAGGTGATGTCATCTCCTCAGAGTCGGGTCGGAGACAGGATGAGAGGAGATGAGGATAAATTTAGCAAGCGGGAGGAGGAGGGGTTAACAACCTGACCACCGCATCACACCATGCAGGGAGGGGGGGGTAAGAGGTTTACAGAGGGGGGGGGGGGGGGGGGGGGGGGGGGGGGGTGGACTTCTCAGAGCCGTGGATGAGTCATCCTCCTCCTGATGCCTTAATCCCTGCCTCTGATCTGGTCCAATGTTCTAACACCAGTTACCCAGGCTCTCTTCTCCCAGCTCTCTCTCTCTTTCTCTCTCTCTCACACACACACACACACACACACGGCTCCATTCCACTGATTTCTGTACTGACTGATCTAACAATCGCTGCCCTCCAAAGTCAAAGATCAGCAACTGTGCGAGTAGTGAAGCTGAGAAAAAAAAAAAAAAAAAAAGACTTCCCATTTTATCTCCTGCCCCGCCAAAAGTTTTGCTGGTACAGCAGTGGGTATTACAATGTTTGGGTGAAACATAGACAAAGTAGTGACTGCTGTTTGCCTCTGTAGGGCAGATTAGACTAGACTACAACATGCTGAAGGTTCACTGAGCTCTCCAGCTGATTTAACAAACTCCTAGTAACTATTCATATTCCCACTCCTAACTATGTTCATCACCGTCACATCAGTCTTTCCCTGGCTGGCTGGAATGTCTAGTGAATTATTAACCATATCTCTGTTGTAACTAAGTTTACAAGGCCTTAAAAAAAAAAAAAACGTTATATCTCAGGACGGCATAGTTTCAACCAGTCCGTAGAGGACTTTGTGGCATGTTGGATGATTTATTTTGACATATTTTGACAGGCTCTTGAATGGTCTAGCAGTCTGTCGAGATGCAGAAGGAGAAGGAAGGATGGCAGTGAGGCTGATGGGTAGGAGAGGTGAAGAGAGATTTAGCCAAGACACAATCAGGGTGTCCCGCACAAAAATCTCATCTCAACTACAGCTTCCATTCATTGATGAATCAGAGGGTGAATCATCAATGTATGCAAGTCACTTGGCAGTAAATAAAAACAAAAAGCCTCTTGGGGAAAAAAGAATATTGCACCCATGAGTTTCGGCACACATGCCTTCCTCATCCTCGCGTCTATTTTGCTATGAATTGCCTAGGGCTTTTAAATTTTTCAAGAGTCGTACCCTGCTTTCATTCAAGTCTTACCCTGTTCCCTTTTTCTGAATGTCTGGATGGCCCATTCTCAAGTCAGCACATCTCTACTCTACTATAAACTATATTATTTTCCTCTGTGCTTTAGTTATTAGTTTACTGGTTGCATGGGTTGATGGAGCCTTCACTTTGTTAGGTTGGTTTGTTGATTCATATGTTTGTTTTGCACTTTGTAACTTCAAGATGATGAGCGCTATATGCTGATTATTATCATTATTATTATTATTATTAAAAAAATAATTTAATTAGTAGGGTTAGGGTTTCGTGGCGGCATTGTCGGAGCATGCAAAGTCATCCAAATTAGCTGGAGACTTTGATGCTTATTTGATGTTACTAATCATGTCATTTCCCATCCACCCTCAGGAATCAGGGGGTGGTGAGGTTCAGAGGGGTCGGGGTGTGTGTGTGTGTGTGTGTGTGTGTGGGGGGGGGGGGGTCGCTATGTGCCCGGGTTGCTGCCGACGCTCCGGCGATCCTGTCAAACAGTGTCGGCTCTCACCCACTGCTAATGTGCCACTGTTGGCCCACAAGGCTACTGCTCCACTTAAAGGAGGCAGAGAGAGAGGGAGAGAGAGAAACAGAGAGAGAGAGAGAGAGAGACAGAGAGAGAGAGAGAGAGAGAGAGAGAGGCCGAGTAATGCTGGGGGGGCTGTACAAAACAAAACAAAAAAAAACGATCAAAACAGAATCAGAACAGCCAGAAAAAAATTTGATTTGCTGCCAAAAATATTGCTCGCCTGGCCTATTTAATTTCCTTTGCTACGCTGGGAGACTTATTGCTTGTCGCATTAGTCACCGTGAGGCGATCAATCGTAAGTCATTGTGTAGTGATCAATCAAATTCTCTCGTCATTCATTCATTCACGCCGAGGTAAGGGTGTGTGTGTGTGTGTGCATCTGTGTGTGTCAAAGAGCGAGTGAGGGTGCATGTGTGCGCGCATGGGTACATCTATGTGTGTTTGTGTGTGTGTGTGTGTGTGTGAGAGGAGGGGGGTGTCTGTTATGTGATGACATCATCCTGGTCTGAGGCATTACCTCACCACCCTAATCACCCCACCCCACCCCCATCTCTTTTCTCTTTACCCCCCCCAGCATGACTCACTCCACATTGGTACTGACACCCTCTATCCATCCAATGCACCCCCACCCCCCCAACACACACACACCCCCTCCAACCCCCCCCCCAGCAACTCATGGCTTTTTGAAGTGATGGCTTCTGTTTCTGCAGACAACGCTGTTTGCGGCTCTGCTGTCCCTCCTTTCTCTTAAAAAAAAGAAAAAAGACACACACACACACACACACACACACACACACACACACACACACACACACACACACACACACACACACACACCACACACACACACACACCACACACACACACACACACACACACACACACACACACACACACACACACACACACACACACACACACACACACACACACACACAAGCTACAGCAGGTGACTGGCTGCTTCCTCCCCGGCGTGTCGAAGCCAGCCAATGGCACGGCGGCAGACTCCCCCCAGCCTCTAATCACTGAGCAGACTGGTGTCTGAGGGACCCGGCGAGCGCCAATCAAACCGTCTGGTTGCTAAGCGCTCAGGGTAGGGAGGGGGAAGAGAGGGGGGGGTAAGAGCCAATGGCACGGCCTTGACCCCCCCCCCCCCCCTTCCCTCCTTCCTCAGACAGGCATTCCAGGTTACAGAGGGCAGAGCGGGCAAGGCTGGCTGTAAGCTCATATACATTAATATTAACACACACATGCAACATACACACACACACACTGGATCATAACAAATGACGTCACAGCGAGTCACTGGGTTCAGCGCTGACAGGCATCTCTCCTCGTTACGCTCCGTCAGCTAAATGAAAGCCAACAGGTGAAAACGCGCAGATAGAGGGAGTCCAACACACACACACACACACACACACACACACAGCATCCCTCGTCACTATAGCAGACTGGGAGATGATGGGAGGACGCAATGTGTGTGTTTGTGCATGTACTTCTTCTGTAGAGAAATACAACCATGTGTTTATGTATCCATGTACTTCAATATTTACGAGGACCCAGTGTCCCAACAATGATGAAAAGAGGTTAAAAAAAAAAAAAAAAGATAAA
>NW_027279253.1:0-63033 GCF_046629955.1 Centroberyx affinis | reverse complement strand
TAAAATACATACAGTATACACATGAAACACATGGCATTTCATCTTCATTCCAATTCATACGCCCATATATTTTGAAAATTGTACATATATTTTATTCTATCCTATTTATATATTCTATTTTATACTGTAATTATACTCTGCCACTTTATATTTGTATTACTTCTGGTAATACTTACTGATGGGCACTTTACCATTTTGCACTGCTATTTTATTACTACATTGTATACTACATTTGTTTACTTTGTTTACATTGTTGTAGCTCTAGGCTCAAGAATTTCATAGCTAGAATTATCTGCATCTTGCTGTTTTGTTGTGCTTGTGACAATAAAGAACGTTGAACCTTGAAAGGTGTGCAGCAGAGTTTGTTTCTGGTTATTGCAATTACATACATGATAAACTACATGACATAGTTGGGAGCAGATGCGTGGTTCGATAAGCAGAATCAAGCAGGTGGAGGTAGCTTAACCAACACCAGCGAGCAGAGCTGCAGTGGCAGCAGTGTAGCAACATTGAGAGATGGAGTATGGGGTTTAAACAGGCCATCAAATGAGCGTGTTGATGATTGTTGTGAGCCAAGGAGTCAATTGGCATGAGCTGATGTTACTGTGAGTGCGCAACTACCATGTCCTGCCTGAAGTTATGCTATGCTCCATTTCAGCGCGGAACACTCACATCATTGGTTTAACCATTTTATTGCAGCAGTTTATTGCAGAGTTTGAAAACTCACGCCCCGGAAACGGCACCCCTGGTTTGTTTTTCTGTCCTGGTAGAAACAATTTTTGTTTTTTAGTTTGGCTATGAGGTCAGCAGAAACCGTAGGTGGGTAGCACTGCTTCTACATTGTACACTGCTGCTGAGGTTTGTTTGAGTAAAGCACGGAACCCCAAAGTATACATGTGTATCAGGGTTATGATAGTATTGCCTTTTTGTGTTCAGACTCATGCTTTTCTCGAGTTTTCTAGTTTTAGTTTAGTTTTGATTTTTTAGAAATGTATGAAGTTATGTTTAGGTTAATGGTTTAGTATTTTAACAGTCAGACCAGTGAGAAATGTGTTGGTAAGATCTGTACAGACTGAGAACTGGCTTTGGATGGACATAGTCTGTATCACTGTATTGATGGATGATCTGTGCTATTTCTGTTGACTGATTGAATTGGAAGTGAATCAAAATTGTCAATAGAGCTTCCAGCACTGATGCCATTGAAGCCTGACATCATGGTGGAAGTGACATCATCATGGTGCAAGTGACATTGTTATGGCAGTTATGGCAGCGCATGATGGTGGTGGGGGAGGCATCACATGTCCTTGGCGCACACAAAAGATGGTTTGCCTTTGCAGCTCAAATCATTCCAAAGGTTTCCTGTAGTCAGAGGTGAAAACAACACAGCAACAAAACAAAATATTAAGCACTTTAGAGGCCTCCACCACAAGTGGAGTTTTAAGAGTTTCTTGACTAGATAAAAAAAAAAAACTAAAGACAATAAATAACAAAATATAAGGATACTGTGGAAAATCCCGGGACTTCAGTGCGGCCTTCCACGGCGCCGCGGCGCGCCAGCCTCAACGCGCCAGCCTCAACGCGCCAGCCTCAACGCGCCAGCCTCGACGGTCACGCGCGTTGTGGTGCGCGCTGGCCCTTGATTAATCAGGTCCATACACCTGCGGGTTTTTCTTGGAAGTTTGTCGAGGTGAATGGTGGCTGGGGATGAGATCGCTGTGGAGTGGATAATTGTTGTGTCTGTGATTAATGTAAGTCAAGTTTATTGGTATGGGGATTAGATTGTTCTAAGTTGCCAATCGGTGCTGTTAGACTCAGGGTAACCCTTTACCCATACGCCGATATTTTATGAATGAAATGGTGATGTCACTGGTAATTGTTTGGAGCACAGAAACGGTATTTTTGTATTATATATTGGTCCCGTAAGTAAAGTGTCTAGCTTATTATGCTTTGTAGTAGGCTATGTTATTTATATCTATTCATGTATACTTTATAATATGTGGTTTTCTGGTTTATTATTATAGCAACCAACAATGCATTCCAATCCGCAGTGTACATGGACTCAACCTACATTAAATGCATAAACGGACTCATTGCTCCGGTGTTTTAATAGACACACCACCTGTGGTAGTCTAATTCCTTGAGCCAGACTCCTTCCTCCATAAGAGTAGATCCTCACTCTTTTACATGGTCCTTCGAGCCGGAAAGACTATTACAATGGATCAGGATAGCAATAAAATTCGGTCAACAAGAAAAAGAAACCCTCCTGCATATCTTCAGGAATATCAAACACAATACATAAACTCAAGCCAAAGTAACTCTACTACAGCAGCAGAGGCATCCCATGAGAACGAACACTGCCCCCCAGAGGCAGAATTAAGTAGTACAGCTACAGCTACTCACCAACCATTAACCATGTCACTGTCTGATGAAGTGAGGCAACTCCGACAAATGGTGATGGATCTTGGACTGGTCATTCAGAATAGGGAAGGAAGAATACCTTATCCGCCTTATGTAAGTTCTCAGTGCTCCTCCAGGTTTAGTGGTCAACAATCACAATCCCAAGGCTCACCAATACAGCAGCATGGAAGTCAGTCCAATAGTAATCAACCTAAAATTGCTATTGCGCAAGAACTGTGTGACCGTCTATCCCAGTATCAGGGACAGATGGCGACAAGACAACCAACATCACCACCCACAATCTGCAGAAGATCAAACTTCCCAGCAGAAATTCCAGTCCTGCCAGCTAGCATGAGCCCATATCAGCAAGCCCAAGATCATAATCCAGGGATAGGACAGCAATCACTAAGCCATAACCAGGGACCATTACAAGCTGGTAGCCAGTCCTCATCATCCCAGTCCTCCCTGTCTCCGTCCCCTAGTGATTCCAGTCTGCAAGAGAGAGGTAGCGAAGTAATGGAAGGGCTAAGCTATAACCAAAACAATGATGCCTCGGGATCATTACCAATGCCTGTGGCGAGGCACCCACCGGAAGTTCAACCACGGATGTATCCTGGGCCGCATAATGATCAACAATCATATCTCACTGCGGTCCAGCAATACACCACCCAGTCCTATGCAGGCTATCTGATGCCCCCACCTGCATATTGGCCCCTGTGTCCTTTGGGGTATCAGGGCTATTCAGGACCAGGTTTTGCTCCCAGTCATCCATACCAGCCTCAGCCTGCAGTCTCCAGCCAGCTGCAGCTCCAGCCTCCGCCAGCACTCTCCAGCCAGTCGCTGTTCCAGCCCCAGCCTCCGCCTGCAGTCTCCAGCCAGTGGCAGCCTCAGCCTCCGCCTGCAGTCTCCAGCCAACCGCTGTTCCAGCCCCAGCCTCCGCCTGCAGTCTCCAGCCAGTGGCAGCCTCAGCCTCCGCCTGCAGTCTCCAGCCAGGCGCTGTTCCAGCCCCAACCTCCTCCTGCAGCCCCAGCCCCCGCCTGCAGTCTCCAGCCAGCTCCAGCCCCAGCCTCCGCCTGCAGTCTCCAGCCAGCCGCAGCTCCAGCCTATGCCTCTGCCTGCAGTCTTCAGCCAGCTGCACCCCCAGCCTCCTCCTGCAGTCTCCAGCCAGCCGCAGCTCCAGCCTCCGCCTACCGTCTTCAGCCAGCTGCAGCCCCAGCCCCCGCCTGCAGTCTCCAGCCAGTTCCAGCCCCAGCCTCCGCCTGCAGTCTCCAGCCAGCCGCCGCTCCAGCCTATGCCTGCAGTCTCCAGCCAGTCACTGTTCCAGCCCCAGCCTCTGCCTGCAGTCTTCAGCCAGCTGCACCCCCAGCCTCCGCCTGCAGTCTCCAGCCAGCCGCAGCTCCAGCCTCCGCCTACCGTCTTCAGCCAGCTGCAGCCCCAGCCCCCGCCTGCAGTCTCCAGCCAGTTCCAGCCCCAGCCTCCGCCTGCAGTCTCCAGCCAGCCACAGCTCCAGCCTATGCCTGCAGTCTCCAGCCAGTTGCTGTTCCAGCCCCAGCCTCCACCTGCAGTCTCCAGCCAGTTGCTGTTCCAGCCCCAGCCTCCACCTGCAGTCTCCAGCCAGTCGCTGTTCCAGCCCCAGCCTCCGCCAGTCTTCTCCTCCCTGCACCAGTCAGTACAACATCAGTCCTACCCCCAAGCCCCTCCTTTACCTTTATTGCCAACTTCATCCCACCAGACAGATGGCAACTTGCTTCCCCCCTATTATCCAGTACTGTCCCATCAATCCCAGAGATCAGCAGGTCCCTACCTCCATAGGTCAAGTCGCATTGAATGGCCTTCATTTCCCCATTTCCGTAATGAGGATCCCCAGGAGTTTGTCATGTTGAAAATGGCATTAGAAAACCTGCTGCCAAGAGATGAGACAGAACACTATAAATATCATATCCTTCTTGACCATCTGAAGTTAGATACTGCCCGCCATCTTGCCCTGGCCTATGCTAACCACCCTCAACCTTATACCTCTGCACTTGAAGCCCTTGAGCATAAGTATGGCCAGCCACATCAGCTAGTCTTGCGGGAGATATCCATGATCCTGGGACTCCCAGCCATACGCCCCGGTGACGGAAGAGGCTTTAGTGATTTTGCCATCCATATCAGGGCTCTGGTTGGCTTACTTCATTCTTGGGGCCAAGGTCAAGGTGCTGCAGAGCTGGCTTGTGCATCTCACGTCCAGCGGTTGCTCAGCAAACTCCCCCCTGAGCAAGTAGCAAGCTATGCACGGTATTCTCGTACCACCAGACCAGGTGAACCTCAGAATCTAGTGGACTTCAGCAATTGGTTACAAGAAGAAGCAGAATGTCAGTCTGTGGCATTACAAGTGGGTCGTGCTTGGAGCAGTCAGAGTGTCCCGTACAGCAGAGAAAGGAGAACACAAAGGGCAATGCAGCCCTCAACTACTATCCTTCATAGAGTCAGCCAGGCCCCGATAAAGGCACTACCCCAAGGGAAACAAAAGTCAAGTAAACAGCAATCCACGGACAGTAGCTCAAAGGCCTCCTGCCCCTTTTGTACCGGCAAGGATCATCACCTTAGTCGGTGTGAAGATTTCCTGCAGCTCGATACTGAGGGTCGCAAGAAGTGGATTATAGAGAAGATGCGCTGTTGGAGGTGCGGTCGGTCTCATAGAGCAGCCAATTGTGATCTTAAGAGGTCATGCCCCAAATGTAAAGGAAGGCATTTGGGAGTCTTGCACGAGGTTAACGAGCGAAAAAGGGATTCTGGTATCTTCTACCTCAGTCGTTCCAGTGTCTCGTGTAAGGTCCTCTTGAAAGTGGTAAAAGTTTTACTGAGTCATCAAGGTCGCACCCTCGAAACCTATGCAATATTGGATGATGGATCACAGAGAACCATTCTCTTGGCCCCCGCAGCACAGCAACTAGGTTTGAAAGGTGAGGCAGAGTGCCTAGCTCTCTGTACTGTTCGATAAGAAACAGAGACGATTAAAGGTACCACTGTAGACTTCACCATTGCTCCAGCCTCAAAGGCCCAAAGGAAGTACCGTACTGAGAAGGCGTTTACTGCTCAGAAGTTGGGCCCGTCAGACCAAACGTACCCAATTAAGGCTCTCCAGAGACGGTTTCACCATCTACGGGGCCTCCCTATCGAACCATTCCATAACGTTCAACCCTTGCTGTTGATTGGGGCCGACCACCCCCATTTGTTGTGCCCAATTGAGCATGTGTGTTTCGGAGCCTCCGGAGGACCAGCAGCATTCCACACGCCACTGGGATGGGCATTTCAAGGACAAACTATGCTGGCAGAATCTCCAAAGACACCATCCCAGTGCCTCTACGTAAGCAGCTGCTCCTCCCTGACCAAACTCCAGAAAGATGTGGAGAGATTGTGGCAGGTTGACGTACTTCCATACCAGAATGGGAAGGCGGAGGAGAGGTCAAAGCAGGACCAGGAGGTTATGGATCGCCTTGAGGAGCTAACCACTAAAGAGATGGTGGATGGTATCAATCGGTATGCCACCCCTCTTTTGCGTACCAAGAATGCACCTACCCTACATGCCCCTAAGGAGGCGGTGATACCGGCCCTCCGCAGCACAGAGCATCGGTTGCTGCGTAATCCAGAACATGCAGTCATCTATGAAAAGGAAATCCAGAAACTCTTGGATGCTGGCCATGTGAAGAAGCTGACACCTGAGGAGGTGTCTGAAGGAGCAGAGTCCTGGTACATCCCCCACCATCTGGTGGAACATAACGGAAAGCATAGGTTGGTTTTGAACTGCTCCTATCAGTACCAGGGAGAAACCCTCAACTCCTACCTGTTACCTGGACCACCTCTAGGCTCATCACTACTGGGAGTGCTTCTTTGTTTTCGGCAGTACTCAGTGGCCATCAGTGGAGATATAAGAGCCATGTTCCACCAGGTAAGGCTACTACCCCCAGACAGACCCCTACTCCGATTCCTGTGGCGGAACATGAGACGTGAAGACCCAGCTGATGTGTATGAATGGCAGGTCCTTCCATTTGGTATGACTTGCAGCCCTTGCTGTGCCACATATGCACTACAGAGACTGGTCAAGGAGCAACCAACCCAGAAAGAGGCCCAAGAGTCAGTGACCAAGTCTTTCTATGTAGACAACTGTTTGCAAAGTCTTCCAACAGTGCAGGAGGCAAGGATCCTGTTGGATAACTTACGTTCACTGCTTGCCACCGGAGGCTTTGAGATTAGACAATGGGCAAGCAACATCCCTGAGGTAGTGGAGCACCTGCCAACAGCTGCACAGTCTGAACACACAGAGCTCTGGTTGAGTCAAGACTGCCCAGACCCACATGAAGGTACCTTGGGGCTAAGCTGGCATTGCTCAAAGGATGTCCTGGGTTATAAACATCGCCCAGTTGAGTACAAGATCCTGACCCTGCGCAATGTTTATAAGGTTTTAGCAAGCCAGTTTGACCCACTTGGCTTCATCATACCCTTTACCACCCGGGCAAAGGTCATTCTGCAGCAGTTGTGGATGAAGGAGAGGGGGTGGGATGACCCAAACCTACCAGAGACTATCCGGAGGGCCTGGACATTATGGGAGGGTGAGCTTCCACAACTTGCTCAGGTGCAGTTACCCAGATGTTATGGTCCAACGGAAGGGAGCGATAAACCGATCACCCGAGAGCTTCATGTGTTTTGTGACGCATTTGAGCAGGCTTATGGATCTGTAGCCTATCTGAGGGTGAATGAAGGTCAAGGACAGACAGTTGTCTCCTTCATCATGGCCAGGTCACGTGTGGCGCCGAAAAGACCACTCTCCATCCCCAGATTGGCGCTGTGCGCAGCCCTGACAGGTGCACAGTTAGTTAGTCCTGCATAAGGAAATCACTCTTCCTATCCAGCAAACGATAATGTGGTCTGACTCAACGACACTTCTTGCCTGGCTTCGGTCTGAGACTTGCTGTTACAAGGTGTTTGTGGCCAACCGCATTGCCGAATCCTGGAGAATACAAGTGGCGTTATGTGGATTCTCGGAATAACCCTGCAGATGACATAACAAGGGGTAAGAGTTTTGTCGAACTTGCTGTCCCCAGTAGAGCCAAGGCCCCCCCTTTCTGGTCTTAGCCACAGATCAGTGGCCGAAGCAGCCTAGCTCCCCTTCTGAGGAATCCGCAACTGAGCTGAGGAAGTCCCTATTCTGCGGGCTTATCCAAGTAGCCAGGGACCCCAAACTACCTGATCCTTTACAGTGTGATTCCTGGGATGAGCTGGTTGAGGCTACACGCCAGAATCTTGGCGCTTCTGCGGGACCTGGGGCTTCAAATGCGGAGAGGTCGCAAGCAGAGTTTATCCTCCTTCGCCAAGCTCAGATGGAGGATTTCCCCGAAGAATATGAGCTGTTGCAGGCTGACAAACCAGTTTCCCCAGAAAGCAGACTTTTGAACCTCTCTCCTGAGTATGATTCAGCCACTGGCCCGCTACATGTTGGTGGCCGCCTTCGATATGCTGAGGATTTAGAACCCGATGCCATCCATCCCATTGTTCTTGATCCAAAGAATCCTGTTACCCGACTCCTCATTGCAGATCTGGATGCAAGGCTTTGCCACCCAGGACCAGAAAGGGTCTTTGCCCAACTCCGACGCAAATTCTGGGTCTTGCGTGGCAGACAGGCTGTGCGGAAACATCAGTATTTTTGTCTGGAGTGCAAGAGGTGGAAGGGTAAGCCAACGGTTCCAAAAATGTCAGATCTTCCTCCATCTAAGCTACGCCTCTACAAACCTCCCTTCTGGT
This sequence comes from Centroberyx affinis, assembly GCF_046629955.1. Lineage (NCBI taxonomy): Eukaryota > Metazoa > Chordata > Actinopteri > Beryciformes > Berycidae > Centroberyx > Centroberyx affinis. The sequence continues at coordinate 54,855 of NW_027279253.1, read as the reverse complement.
CTACCAGGATGGATTGTTTTGGACCCTTTATGGTCAAGGTGGGCCGCCGGACTGAGAAGAGATGGGGAATTCTCTTCAAATGTCAAACAACCAGGTGTGTTCATCTTGACTTATTGACAAGCTTAGACACTGACAGTTTTCTCATGGCCTTACGACGCTTTGTGGCCCGCCGAGGGCGTCCTTATGAGCTTATTTCAGACAATGGAACAAACTTTCGTGGGGGGAGAGAGAACTTAAGGAAGCTTTTGCTCAACTCTGTTCTGACTCGCAGGATTCTCTTGGGGAACAGTAGATCCGCTTTACCTACAATCCACCACAAGCCCCACATTCTGGAGGGTCTTGGGAAAGAGAGGTCAGATCTGTTAAAACAGCATTGCAAGTCACATTGGGAGGTCAGACAGTGACGGAAAAGGTTTTGCAGACAGTCTTAATAGAGGTGGAAGAGATGCTGAATGCAAAACCGCTGGGATACGTGTCATCAGACGTCTCTGACCCAGATCCAGTCACCCCAAACCTCCTTCTCATGGGGCGGCGAGATGCGTCCTTACCTCAGGTCCTGTATGCTGACTCTGAACTCCTCACCCGCCGGAAGTGGCGCCATAGCCAAGTATTAGCTGATCATTTTTGGTCCAGCTTCCTGCGGAGTTACTTGCCCAGTTTGCAGGTACGACAGAAATGGCAGTATGACACAGACAATCTTACCTCTCCTGCAGTAGTAATGGTTGTGGATCCACAGCTTCCTCGTGCTCTCTGGCCTATCGGCAAAGTAACCCGAGTGCTCCCTAGCGAAGATGGGCGAGTTTGTGTTGCTGAAGTGCAAATCAAGGGAAAGACTCGCCCTGTAAGCAGGTTAGTGGCACTTCCTGCTGTGGAAGATGATGGGGAGCATTGACGGATTTTCCTTTATTGCAAATATGACATCATATTTGGGGGCGGCTGTGGAAAATCCCGGGACTTCAGTGCGGCCTTCCACGGCGCCGCGGCGCACCAGCCTCGACGGTCACGCACGTTGTGGTGCGCGCTGGCCCTTGATTAATCAGGTCCGTACACCTGCGGGTTTTTCTTGGAAGTTTGTCGAGGTGAATGGTGGCTGTGGATGAGATCGCTGTGGAGTGGATAATTGTTGTGTCTGGGATTAATGTAAGTCAAGTTTATTGGTATGGGGATTACATTGTTCTAAGTTGCCAATCGGCGCTGTTAGACCCAGGGTAACCCTTTACCCATACGCAGATATTTTATGAATGAAATGGTGATGTCACTGGTAATTGTTTGGAGCACAGAAACGGTATTTTTGTATTATATATCGGTCCCGTAAGTAAAGTGTCTAGCTTATTATGCTTTGTAGTAGGCTATGTTATTTATATCTATTCATGTATACTTTATAATATGTGGTTTTCTGGTTTATTATTATAGCAACCAACAATGCATTCCAATCCGCAGTGTACATGGACTCAACCTACATTAAATGCATAAACGGACTCATTGCTCCGGTGTTTTAATAGACACACCACCTGTGGTAGTCTAATTCCTTGAGCCAGACTCCTTCCTCCATAAGAGTAGATCCTCACTCTTTTACAGATACACCACCTACAAGTATAAAAGGATAAGATGATTTTTACATCTTCAGTATTATTGAGAGATGATTTGTGGATCTCCTCTTTGCTTCCCAATAAAAATCACAACAAGTCAAGGAATAATCATTTTGTACCTCTGAAGTTCATCTCCAGACAGTTTTCAACTTTAAGGTTGTTCGGTTCTCCTTTATACCAGTGTGTGTAGTCAAACTTGGAGCCATCAGTCCACTGCCACACTCCCTCCTGGAGGTAGAAACTTACACATTAAGACTCATTAAGACTAAATCAATAATAGATCAAGAATCTTTACTGTAGCAATGCATAGAATGATCATCTGGCCACAGGACATTCCAACATTATTTCTGTTGGTACTGTCTTGAGTAAATACAGGTAGCCTATAACACACGATATGTAAATACAAACAGGATGTCATTACTACTACTGTTTAGTGATGCATTGAAGAAGGTCTATTTGACCTGTGTAAAGTGGCTTGGTTTAATAAAGAAACTTGCATGGACCAAAGTGTGCAGAAGTTTTGCGCTTATACTTTGATGTTTTTTGATCTCTAGCACCTTAGCATAAGATAGTAGTCGAGTGTGCAGTGATCTTCCTACAGACTTTAAACATTGCCTTAAAACTCATCTTTACTCTTTGGCCTTTTATTGATATAATTACAATTACAATTTACAATTTCCCATTTGGCAGACACTTTTATCCAAAGCGACGTACATATGAGATTTTAATACAACACAAGCAAGGATCTAGTCAGGAGAGAACAACGAGAGTAAGTGCCATAAAGCTAAGTTCTGGTCCGACAGGACATAGGTGCTACGAGGCAGTGCATAGAGGCAATGCATAGAGTGCAAAGAGGCAGATAAAGACTTTTTTTTTTCTTTTTTTTTATATAGATTACACATTCCATCAGGTGAGAAGGTGTTTCGCTAAAGAGCTGGGTCTTTAGCCTTTTCTTAAAGATTGAGAGGGACTCTGTGGATCGAATGGAGTTTGGTAACTCATTCCACCACTGAGGAACCACAGAAGAGAAGAATCTGGCTAGAGACTTAGGGCCTTGTTGTGGTGGCAGCACCAGGCGCCACTCCTTGGCAGAGCGTAATGGGCGGGAGGGAGCGTAGACCTGAATGAGGGAGTTCAGGTAGGTTTTGGTTGCTGCTTTGTAGGCGAGCATCAAGGAGTAGAACTTGATCCGGGCAGCAACTGGGAGCCAGTGGAGGGATATGAACAGCGGAGTGACATGTGCTCCTTTGGGCTGGTTGAAGACCAGACGCGTTCTGGATCATCTGCAGAGGTTTGAGCGTACGGGAGCCCTGCCAGTAAGGAGTTGCAGTAGTCAGGGCGTGATATTACAAGCACCCATACTAGGAGTTGTGCTGCATGTTCAGACAGGTAGGGTCTAATCTTCCTGACAGGGCAAATCGGCATGACCGAGCAACAGAAGCCACATGCTCCTTAAAGGTTAGTTGGTCATCAATCATGACACCCAAATTTCTGGCAGACTTTGCGGGAATGAGCTGAGCTGATTCGAGCTGGATACTGATCTGTTGTTGTACAGAGGGACTGGCTGGGATGACAAGGAGCTCAGTCTTTGATAGGTTAAGCTGAAGGTGGCGTTCCTTCATCCATGCCGAGATATCGGCGAGGCATGCCGATATCCGTGCCGAGACTGTGGGGTCTTCTGGCGGGAACAATTAGAAGAGCTGGGTGTCGTCAGCATATGAATGGTATGAGAAGCCATGTGAGCGGATGACTGCCACTAAAATTTTAAATGGCCATAACTCAGTAAATATATATCATAGAAAACAAAATGTATTCCTTGGGTGAAGCCGCATCGTTTTGATAGGCCCCACCCATTGCTGCCATATCAGATTTTCCGCCATGTTGAATTTTCTCAAAAACCTATTTCTGCTAACTTCTCATAGACCGTTGAGGCAATCATCTCCAAATTTGGTGTGCATCATGTGTAGACTCCCATGATTAAAAGTTATCAAAAGATTTTTTGGTACTCCGTATCGTTTGGCCGCTATAGGCCAATCAATTTTAGGGCGTGGCACATATTTTCAACACTCATGAAATTCAACACACATCACCAGGTCTTTACTCCTGGTTAGGCAACAAAATATGGAGCGTTTTGGCCCATAGGTGGCGCTACAGCAACAATATAACTTTAAATAGCCTTACACATTAATTGCTCAGTATGGCATACTGATCAACCATCCCTATGCTCATAATGATGACATGTATAATTTATGAGTTTTAAAACATTTTAGTCTATGGAAGTCCCTTCACTTCCATTTTATTATAATTTCTCTCCTAAATGTATCAGGATCATAGAGACCAAACATGCCAATGGGATCAAACTTCCACATCACTCATTTACCCCAGAGGTCATCAGGTGCTTGGACCCTGTCATTGCTGCCTGCGGCTCTATTGTTTTGTTTCATTCTGTCTGCACTACTCAAATTGTCTGCATTGTTTGTTTTGTTTTTATTCTATTTGTACTGCTCATTTTGTATTTGTTGCTTTTTTGTTTTTCTTGTATGTTTTTGTGAAGCAGTTTTAAAAAGTGCCATATAGAAAAAGATTTACTTATGTACTTAATTGAGTATAAACATTGAACTATCCAAATAAAGTGTTGCTGTTTTGTTATAGTGGGTTCGCTCTACTTTTGTATATTTTGCCTTTTTTTGTTTTTATGTAAAGCACATTGAGTTTCCTTGCATATGAAATGTGTTATGCTCATCCAATTTGACTTTCATGTAAATATTTTATCAAACAGGCTTTTGGCATTTGTGTCTCAAATCAGATTCTTCCATCATTCTTTCTGTTATGGGTTTTCTGCAACAAATATGAATACTATAGATAACAAAAATGTGAGAGTTGGGACCAGACAATAATGCTTAATCTTTTATTGATGATGATTATACATGTATAGGTGTGAAAAAAGAATGAGGTCAACAGTGCAAACAATTGGTGAAAAGAGGTTCCTTTCAGCAAAGCGCTGAACCCTAAAGTCTGCTTCAAGTAAACTCATTCTGTTGACATACATGTGTATCATGGTTATGACATACATATGTAACAAGGCCTGACATCATCATGGTGGAAGTGACATCGTCATGGTGCAAGTGACATTGTTATGGCAGTTATGACAACACATGATGGTGGTGGGGGAGGCATCACATGTCCTTGGCGCACACATAAGATAGTTTGGCTCCACAGGCCAAATCATTCCAAAGGTTTCCTGTAGTCAGAGGTGAAAACAACACAGCAAAACAAAATATTAAGCACTTTAGAGGCCTCCAAGTATTTCAAGACTGTTTCACTAGATTATATAGCCTATCTCTTTCTTTTTTTCTTAAAAAACAAAATAAAAAAGACAATAAATAACAAAATGTAAGGAAACCCCACCTACAATTATAAAAGGAAAATATAATTTTTCCATCTTCAGTATTGTTGACAAGTGATTTGTAGGTCTTCTAATTGCTTCCAAATAAAAATCATAGTAAGTCAAGGAATAATCATTTTGTACCTCCGAGGTTAATCTCCGCACAGTTTTCAACTTTATAGTTGTTCGGTTCTCCTTTATTCCAGTGTGTGTAGTCAAACTTGGAGCCATCAGTCCACTGCCACACTCCCTCCTGGAGGAAGAAACTTACACATTACTGATTTGTCTGTTTCAGTTATTTTTGTCACCGTTTTTCAAACCCAAAGGGTTTGAACATGTATATACAGATCAGCCATTAGGTTATATGTAGGGAATAAGTGGCATTAGGTAGTTTAGAAGTCCACATCAAACCTATCAGCTCTCATTAGTGTCTAAATAATATATAATAACAAATGCCTCAATTGTGCAAATAAATTGCAAAACATATTATAAAAAAAGCACATATCAAGGAAAACAGTAATAAGACCCATCACAAAACACAATGCAAATACCATTTAAGAAGAATTAAATGGTAACTAAACCCCACCCAAATCTGTGGCACAAAAACCAGCCAAGATTGCCAGTGCAGCACCCTACTTTTCACCAATAAGTGTCAGGCTTCACCACAGATTTGGGTTTGGGGTTTAGTTACTCTTTAAAGAATGAAACTCTTTGTATAGTGTCCATTTGTATAGTTTTCATATGGTTAATTTCTCATTGACTGCTTGTTGATAGAATTATATATTCATTTGATTTGAATGTTTTGATTAAGGCTCTTAGGAGATGAAGTCTGTAGGCTATAAATATAGTCACTTTCTCGCTGTAACAAGAAGTTATTCCTCCTTGATGCTCACTGTTAATTGCACAAGGCATAGTTGCTTTAGATCCTGTGTATTGGTAAATATCTCACCTTCATCCCATCGAATCCCCCAATCCAGGTTCTTTTATTGGAGCCAGTCACTCTGGCAATCACCCCTCTGAGGAAGTTGTGCTCCTCTAAACTGTGGATCGAGGCCAGATTCGCGCCATAGTTAATGCAGGCGCTCTAATGGGGGAGAGGCAAAGATATAAAGAAAAGGATTGAGGTCGAGAGATAAAATGACAGAGAGAAGAAGTGAGTAGGATGAGACAGAAATGCAGAGAGAAAGGAAGAGTTGGACAGAGGGGGATGAACAAATAATAGGAGAGAGACAAACACAGAGAATGGGATAGAGACAAGCATGACACAAGACAACATGACCTGAGTTGGTAACATACATGCACATTATGTACCGGCCTATAGGCCAATAACCTTAGGTTTCCCTCTGATGAACAATTAGCAGACATAGTAAATGGATTTTTTTTTAAACTAACAATAGAAGCCTAGAAAGAAATAATCCTCCTCTGTCTGAAATGTTTTGATCAACCAACATAATCACATAGTCAATCCAAACCAACGTATCATGCATTGCCATGCATGATAGGAGTAACCGTTATTGTTCCATCAGGTACCTCTGCATCCAGCCAAGTCTTTTCATGGTGAAAGAAGGCGACACAGCGAGAGCCATCATGGGTCCAACCATCAGGACAGTGACGTACGTCATGTACTAGTCCTATGTTAGAGAGAAGATAACAAAGATTAGAGTCTCGGATTATAAATACTGCACATCAAATAACGTGAAACGTTGATTTTTAAATAATGTAACTTGCGTTTAAATTATGCAAATTATTATGAAACGTGAAAACTAGATAGTTTCAAGCTCGCCACGTGTTTTGTCTGTGTAGCTGACCAATATAACACCTTGAAGTGTCAAATCCTAGTATATCAATTGTACATTAACATCTATGAATTACCAGCATCTAGGCTAAACTATTGACAACATCACAAAAATACGTATATTCTAATATTCATGATTCTAGTCAGAGGACATAGCACCATCTGCTGACCAGAAGAGGAAACTGAATGAAACTGAATGAGCACCAAAAAGGAATGGAACTCCATGGCCATTGTCACCAAAACAGTCCTCTTTACAGACAAACCAACACATAGAAGCTGTCCACCATTTTAGTCTGGAGTCAGAAAGTGCCAACTACTGTACTTTGTGTATTCATGTTTTGCTCTGTCACATATGGAGGGTAGATTTTTTGTTTCAGTTACAAAACAGTCACAGTTGAATTCCTCATGGTCCCACAAGAGGGTTAAAAACTACAGAACACATTAAAAATATCATTTCAAAATGTTCTGTTGCATTTGGGAAGGCCATCAAGCTAATGACTGTCCACATGAGAAAAACAAATAAATACAACAACTAAAACAATTCAAGAGGAAATAATAGAGGTACAAACTTGTCAAGATGTCCTGTGAACACAAAGAACACAAAGAACACATTGTCAGCAATAAAATATAGTTTGAATTTGCTTTTCTTGCATTATTTTAACTCAACAGTCTTATTAATACAGTACATATATAGAGTAATGAAACTAACATTATGTGAAGTTTATACTGTATGTACTGTATATGATGATTATATGAAAAGTTAACTCATTGTGCATCGTCTATGCATCAATGTAATGCAACACAACTTGTGTCTCTCAAATGACTGGTCCCAGTAGTATTCCTTCTAACTGGTGAAATGAGAATTTGAATTTCCAATTTTTGGGGAGAGCAACAGTACTGCAGTTACTGGATTAAAAACAAGGACTCTCAACATCAGCAGTTTTAGGTATTTATGGTGTGTCATGAACCAGATATATTTCATTCACCATTTTTTACTGCACTAGTGGTTACTGGAGAAGACAAAACTTTGAGAGTAAATACTGTGCAAGTGCCACAAAAAAGAGAAATAGTATATAGAAATGGAAATAGTATTTATTTTGCTTTTAATGTAATTTTAGTAATATTAAAAATATGACATTTTGTCAGGGAGGCCTTTATGGGACCAATTATATAAAAATTTAAACAATGTTAAAAATCACAATATTTGTGTAGATTTCACTTACATCATCTCCCATAACCAATCCGCTGGTCAAACAGAGGAGCATAACAAAATGAAAAACTGATGCCATCTGTGGAAAGATATTTTCGGCAAGATAAATATATTGTATATACACGGTCTTATCCAGAACAACTTACAATGAATGTATTTGAACTTGAATGAGTTAAAGGGGAATTTCACTTTTAGGAATTCAACTTTTGGTTGGTCATGTATTTTCCTAAAAGAAAATGTCCAAGATATTCACGCGTGGTTTCTTTTTTCAATGTACTCGCTCTAACTTCTCTCAAAAAATCCTGTCTGTCCTCTCTTAGTTCTTTTTCTATTTCTTTTCCTAGCACTGCACTCCATGACTTTACTATGATCACAGGAAAGTTACGGACACTGTGGTCCTAACCTTTGTCCTCGTTGTGATTGAGGAATTTAAGAGTATTCTACCTTTGCACTCATAAGTCGCTCTGGATAAGAGCAGGGGCAGTCTTATCATTAAGTAAAGGTAGGTGACTGCCTCAGACCCTGGCAGCCAGAGGGCCCCGCAAAAAACAAGAATAGAATTAATATAAACTTATTCTTTTATCAAGTTAAAATTAGAAATGTACATATTAAATAACTCCTCTCTTTTTTATTACAATAAGAATCATTTCAATCCTCAGTTATGGCCACCCCTTTACTCAGTCAGGCTATAGTGGACTATTCCACTTGACTGAGAGGGAAGTACAAATAATGAAGCGAAGCTCTTTTATCAAAGCATCAACTTCTGCTACTGTGTGCTGCTATTAATGAGCAATGAGCTCAATGCAGTATGGAATGACATAAAAGTAGATTTTAGTTGAATTTGAAGTGAACACTGACTATAGGCTAAAAATCAATAATCAGCCGAAATCAGGCTAAAGATCAAGAATCTTTACTGTAGCGATGCATAAAAATAGTTGATGTTATGATGCCAGGTGAGTATACCTTCAAAAAGATCTTACCTTTGTTCTGATGACAGTTGATACGATGAGGTTGGATTTGCAGCAACAGGTAGCAGGTTGTCTTGGAAAAGGAAACACAGTCTTTATATACCTTCTCTGGGTGCTTTGCCTCAGGAACAACACTAGCAGGATGTTCCTCAGAAGTTAAACAATGTCTAGACTAAGCATATTGAGGGGTTTGCTAAAGGGGTATGTCACCTAGTTAAAATTGTTTTAGTTGTAGTGACAAAATCAACCTCAGGCCAGTTTCATGCTTTTTTCTGGTACAAAACCACTTCAGTACAGAACATTCATGTCCTGTGTTTGACTATGTCAATGGAAAGTAATACATGTGTGTTTGATATTATGGCTCAGCTCTTGAGGGTATTTCCTGTAGGCCTATCTGATGACTCGTGTATGCAATAATCTAAAATACATACAGTATACACATGAAACACATGGCATTTCATCTTCATTCCATTTCATACGCCCATATATTTTGAAAATTGTACATATATTTTATTCTACCCTATTTATATATTCTATTTGATACTGTAATTATACTCTGTCACTTTATATTTGTATTACTTCTGGTAATACTTACTGATGGGCACTGCTATTTTATTACTACATTGTATACTGCATTTGTTTACATTGTTGTAGCTTGAGGCTCAAGAATTTCATAGCTAGAATTATCTGCATCTTGCTGTTTTGTTATGCTTGTGACAATAATAGGGTGACCACATTTTCAAACCCCCAAACCGGGACCCTTAAGTGTAACGCACTTTCATGCATGCGCACATGTATGCGCTTATGCACGCACCATAGGCGTTTTCATCAGGATGGGGGACAATTATTTCAGCGCTTACCACACCTAGTAACTGCCTCAGCAAACCAAAAATGATGTTTTGTCTCCAAAAAACCCACCAAAACATAGTTTATTTGAAAACTGAGGTCTTTAGAAAAGACCGACTTTCTCTTCGGCATGACAGCTAACTGTTAGCGTACTGACAGATTCTGTCAGACAGAGCCACAAGCGTCAGAGGCTAGCAACAGCCTTGACAACGACAAACTGATTGATTGACACACATACAGACAAATCAGTGTTGAATTCAGACGTGTGGTGCATTGTTTATGTTTTTTGATTGGGTTAGGTGATAATGAGCGGGACAGAACGTAAACGTCTATGTAAGCGCAGAAAACAAGTATACTATTATTATTTTTTTTAATTGTGGTGAAAACCGGGACAATTTGGTACTGAATGTTGAAAACCGGGACATTTTAGTGTTTTACAGATATTTGTCGGGACTCGGGACACCCATCTTGAAACCGGGACAATCCCGGACAAACCGGGACAATCCCGGACAAACCGGGACGTCTGGTCACCGTCAACAGTAAAGAAGCTTAACCAACACCAGCGAGCAGAGCTGCAGTGAGAGCAGTGTAGCAACATTGAGAAATGGAGTATGGGGTTTAAACAGGCCGTCAAATGAGCGTGTTGATGATTGTTGTGAGCCAAGGAGTCAATTGGCATGAGCTGATGTTACTGTGAGTGCGCAACTACCATGTCCTGCCTGAAGTTATGCTATGCTCCATTTCAGCGCGGAACACTCACATCATTGGTTTAACCATTTTTTGCAGCAGTTTACTGCAGAGTTTGAAAACTCACACCCCGGAAACAGCACCTCTGGTTTGTTTTTCTGTCCTGGTAGAAACAATTTTTGTTTTTTAGTTTGGCTAATGATAAAACTGGATGAAAACTTAAACTTAAGACTTGCTTCTGTTCTGTCAGAAATATGCTCTTGACATCAAATTGAGTCGATTGAGCCTTTACAACTTCTTAGCTTGAAGACTCTCCTCACAACAAGGATGTAATGGCATATTACCAACTAGCTACAGTAAAAGTTGAATTTATCAAACCTGGCCGACAGCCTGTGATGCATTACATGGGAGAGGGAAATCTTTAGTTATAGTAGTCCTCTCATGCCAATGTCCTCTCATCCCAAAAATGGTGAGTAGTAAATTCCAGTAAATTCCTTTTCCTAGGATGTGGCAATTATTAATATTTATGGTGACTCTGGTACTTGGAGGTGTGAAGTAATCACAGTAAAAAAAAATGGAATCATATTACTATGCCATTTCCCCACAGTCACCAACTATAAAACACACACCCTTGTACAAGCCAGTCAGATTTTGCTCCAGTGTCTATGTAGACATTTCTGAACTACTGACTCCTCTACTCCTGACTACTTCAATTGATGACTTATATCTGCAAATCACAAACTCCTGGTTGTCCCATGGACTCATTTTAAAACAAGAGGTGACCATGCTTTTTATATCGTGGCTCCAAAACTGTGGAACTGCCTGCCCCTTGAAGACAGGTCAACAAGTTGGTGTGAGATTCAGGAAAAAGACACTGTCGCAAACTTCTTTACCATGTCTTCGTGACTTTGTGACACCCCCCTCCACTTAGTTGATTATCAGCATTGGACTACCCAAAAAAAGTGTTACCCTATTTTTCTGGTGGGTTTGCTCTACATTTGTATGTATTGCCTTTTTTTTTTAATGTAAAGCACATTGAGTTTCCTTGCGTATTAAATGTGCTAAGTTCATACAGTTTGATTTAATATAGATTTTGTGCAATAAATATAACACTTTAGACAACAAAAAATTAAAAGTTATGTTTAGGTTAATGGTTTAGTATTTTAACACGGACAACAACACTAGCAGGATGTTCCTCAGAAGTTAACAATATCTAGACTAAGCATATTGAGGGGTTTGCTAAAGGGGTATGTCACCTAGTTAAAATTGTTTTAGTTGTAGTGACAAAATCAACCTCAGGCCAGTTTCATGCTTTTTTCTGGTACAAAACCACTTCAGTACAGAACATTCATGTCCTGTGTTTGACTATGTCAATGGAAAGTAATACATGTGTGTTTGGTATTATGGCTCAGCTCTTGAGGGTATTTCCTGTAGGCCTATCAGATGACTCGTGTATGCAATTATCTAAAATACATACAGTATACACATGAAACACATGGCATTTCATCTTCATTCCAATTCATACGCCCATATATTTTGAAAATTGTACATATATTTTATTCTATCCTATTTATATATTCTATTTTATACTGTAATTATACTCTGCCACTTTATATTTGTATTACTTCTGGTAATACTTACTGATGGGCACTTTACCATTTTGCACTGCTATTTTATTACTACATTGTATACTGCATTTGTTTACTTTGTTTACATTGTTGTAGCTCTAGGCTCAAGAATTTCATAGCTAGAATTATCTGCATCTTGCTGTTTTGTTGTGCTTGTGACAATAAAGAACGTTGAACCTTGAAAGGTGTGCAGCAGAGTTTGTTTCTGGTTATTGCAATTACATACATGATAAACTACATGACATAGTTGGGAGCAGACGCGTGGTTCGATAAGCAGAATCAAGCAGGTGGAGGTAGCTTAACCAACACCAGCGAGCAGAGCTGCAGTGGCAGCAGTGTAGCAACATTGAGAAATGGATCCGGGCAGCAACTGGGAGCCAGTGGAGGGATATGAACAGCGGAGTGACATGTGCTCTTTTGGGCTGGTTGAAGACCACCGCGTTCTGGATCATCTGCAGAGGTTTGAGCGTACGGGAGCCCTGCCAGTAAGGAGTTGCAGTAGTCAGGGCGTGATATTACAAGCACCCATACTAGGAGTTGTGCTGCATGTTCAGACAGGTAGGGTCTAATCTTCCTGACAGGGCAAATCGGCATGACCGAGCAACAGAAGCCACATGCTCCTTAAAGGTTAGTTGGTCATCAATCATGACACCCGAATTTCTGGCAGACTTTGCGGGAATGAGCTGAGCTGATTCGAGCTGGATACTGATCTGTTGTTGTACAGAGGGACTGGCTGGGATGACAAGGAGCTCAGTCTTTGATAGGTTAAGCTGAAGGTGGCGTTCCTTCATCCATGCCGAGATATCGGCGAGGCATGCCGATATCCGTGCCGAGACTGTGGGGTCTTCTGGCGGGAACAATTAGAAGAGCTGGGTGTCGTCAGCATATGAATGGTATGAGAAGCCATGTGAGCGGATGACTGCCACTAAAATTTTAAATGGCCATAACTCAGTAAATATATATCATAGAAAACAAAATGTATTCCTTGGGTGAAGCCGCATCGTTTTGATAGGCCCCACCCATTGCTGCCATATCAGATTTTCCGCCATGTTGAATTTTCTCAAAAACCTATTTCTACTAACTTCTCATAGACAGGCAATCATCTCCAAATTTGGTGTGCATCATGTGTAGACTCCCATGATTAAAAGTTATCAAAAGATTTTTTGGGACTCCGTATCGTTTGGCCGCTATAGGCCAATCAATTTTAGGGCGTGGCACATATTTTCAACACTCATGAAATTCAACACACATCACCAGGTCTTTACTCCTGGTTAGGCAACAAAATATGGAGCGTTTTGGCCCATAGGTGGCGCTACAGCAACAATATAACTTTAAATAGCCATACACATTAATTGCTCAGTATGGCATACTGATCAACCATCCCTATGCTCATAATGATGACATGTATAATTTATGAGTTTTAAAACATTTTAGTCTATGGAAGTCCCTTCACTTCCATTTTATTATAATTTCTCTCCTAAATGTATCAGGATCATAGAGACCAAACCTGCCAATGGGATCAAACTTCCACATCACTCATTTACCCCAGAGGTCATCAGGGGCTTGGACCCTGTCATTGCCGCCTGCGGCTCTATTGTTTTGTTTCATTCTGTCTGTACTGCTCAGATTTTTGTTTTTTTGTTTTTCTTGTATGTTTTTGTGAAGCACGTAAGTGGTTTTAAAAAGTGCCATATAGAAAAAGATTTACTTATGTACTTAATTGAGTATAAACATTGAACTATCCAAATAAAGTGTTGCTGTTTTGTTATAGTGGGTTAGCTCTACTTTTGTATATTTTGCCTTTTTTTTGTTTTTATGTAAAGCACACTGAGTTTCCTTGCATATGAAATATGTTATGCTCATCCAATTTGACTTTCATGTAAATATTTTATCAAACAGGCTTTTGGCATTTGTGTCTCAAATCAGATTCTTCCATCATTCTTTCTGTTATGGGTTTTCTGCAACAAATATGAATACTATAGACGACAAAAATGTGAGAGTTGGGACCAGACAATAATGCTTAATCTTTTATTGATGATGATTATACATGTATAGGTGTGAAAAAAGAATGAGGTCAACTGTGCAAACAATTGGTGAAAAGAGGTTCCTTTCAGCAAAGCACTGAACCCTAAAGTCTGCTTCAAGTAAACTCATTCTGTTGACATACATGTGTATCATGGTTATGACATACATATGTAACAAGGCCTGACATCATCATGGTGGAATTGACATCGTCATGGTGCACGTGACATTGTTATGGCAGTTATGACAACACATGATGGTGGTGGGGGAGGCATCACATGTCCTTGGCGCACACAAAAGATAGTTTGAGTCCGCAGGGTAAATCATTCCAAAGGTTTCCTGTAGTCAGAGGTGAAAACAACACAGCAAAACAAAATATTAAGCACTTTAGAGGCCTCCAAGTATTTCAAGAAGATTATATAGCCTATCTTTCTTTTTTTCTTAAAAAACAAAACAAAATAAAAAAAGACAATAAATAACAAAATGTAAGGAAACCCCACCTACAGTTATAAAAGGAAAATATAATTTTTCCATCTTTAGTATTGTTGAGAAGTGATTTGTAGGTCTTCTCATTGCTTCCAAATAAAAATCATAGTAAGTCAAGGAATAATCATTTTGTACCTCTGAAGTTCATCTCCACACAGTTTTCAGTTTTAAGGTTGTTCGGTTCTCCTTTATTCCAGTGTGTGTAGTCAAACTTGGAGCCATCAGTCCACTGCCACACTCCCTCCTGGAGGAAGAAACTTACACATTACTGATTTGTCTGTTTCAGTTATTTTTGTCACCGTTTTTCAAACCCAAAGGGTTTGAACATGTATATACAGATCAGCCATTAGGTTATATGTAGGGAATAAGTGGCATTAGGTAGTTTAGAAGTCCACATCAAACCTATCAGCTCTCATTAGTGTCTAAATAATATATAATAACAAATGCCTCAATTGTGCAAATAAATTGCAAAACATATTATAAAAAAAGCACAACACAAAACACAATGCAAATACCATTTAAGAAGAACTGAATGGTAACTAAACCCCACCCAAATCTGTGGCACAAAAACCAGCCAAGATTGCCAGTGCAGCACCCTACTTTTCACCAATAAGTCAGGCTTCACCACAGATTTGGGTTTGGGGTTTAGTTACTCTTTAAAGAATGAAACTCTTTGTATAGTGTCCATTTGTATAGTTTTCATATGGTTAATTTCTCATTGACTGCTTGTTGATAGAATTATATATTCATTTGATTTGAATGTTTTGATTAAGGCTCTTAGGAGATGAAGTCTGTAGGCTATAAATATAGTCACTTTCTCGCTGTAACAAGAAGTTATTCCTCCTTGATGCTCACTGTTAATTGCACAAGGCATAGTTGCTTTAGATCCTGTGTATTGGTAAATATCTCACCTTCATCCCATCGAATCCCCCAATCCAGGTTCTTTTATTGGAGCCAGTCACTCTGACAATCACCCCTCTGAGGAAGTTGTGCTCCTCTAAACTGTGGATCGAGGCCAGATTCGCGCCATAGTTAATGCAGGTGCTCTAATGTGGGAGAGGCAAAGATATAAAGAAAAGGATTGAGGTCGAGAGATAAAATGACAGAGAGAAGGAGTGAGTAGGATGAGACAAAAATACAGAGAGAAAGGAAGAGTTGGACAGAGGGGGATGAACAAATAATAGGAGAGAGACAAACACAGAGAATGGGATAGAGACAAGCATGACACAAGACAACATGACCTGAGTTGGTAACATACATGCACATTATGTACCGGCCTATAGGCCAATAACCTTAGGTTTCCCTCTGATGAACAATTAGCAGACATAGTAAATGGATTTTTTTTTAAACTAACAATAGAAGCCTAGAAAGAAATAATCCTCCTCTGTCTGAAATGTTTTGATCAACCAACATAATCACATAGTCAATCCAAACCAACGTATCATGCATTGCCATGCATGATAGGAGTAACCGTTATTGTTCCATCAGGTACCTCTGCATCCAGCCAAGTCTTTTCATGGTGAAAGAAGGCGACACAGCGAGAGCCATCATGGGTCCAACCATCAGGACAGTGACGTACGTCATGTACTAGTCCTATGTTAGAAAGAAGATAACAAAGATTAGAGTCTCGGATTATAAATACTGCACATCAAATAACGTGAAACGTTGATTTTTAAATAATGTAACTTGCGTTTAAATTATGCAAATTATTATGAAACGTGAAAACTAGATAGTTTCAAGCTCGCCACGTGTTTTGTCTGTGTAGCTGACCAATATAACACCTTGAAGTGTCAAATCCTAGTATATCAATTGTACATTAACATCTATGAATTACCAGCATCTAGGATAAACTATTGACAACATCACAAAAATACGTATATTCTAATATTCATGATTCTAGTCAGAGGACATAGAACCATCTGCTGACCAGAAGAGGAAACTGAATGAAACTGAATGAGCACCAAAAAGGAATGGAACTCCATGGCCATTGTCACCAAAACAGTCCTCTTTACAGACAAACCAACACATAGAAGCTGTCCACCATTTTAGTCTGGAGTCAGAAAGTGCCAACTACTGTACTTTGTGTATTCATGTTTTGCTCTGTCACATATGGAGGGTAGATTTTTTGTTTCAGTTACAAAACAGTCACAGTTGAATTCCTCATGGTCCCACAAGAGGGTTAAAAACTACAGAACACATTAAAAATATCATTTCAAAATGTTCTGTTGCATTTGGGAAGGCCATCAAGCTAATGACTGTCCACATGAGAAAAACAAATAAATACAACAACTAAAACAATTCAAGAGGAAATAATAGAGGTACAAACTTGTCAAGATTTCCTGTGAACACAAAGAACACAAAGAACACATTGTCAGCAATAAAATATAGTTTGAATTTGCTTTTCTTGCATTATTTTAACTCAACAGTCTTATTAATACAGTACATATATAGAGTAATGAAACTAACATTATGTGAAGTTTATACTGTATGTACTGTATATGATGATTATATGAAAAGTTAACTCATTGTGCATCGTCTATGCATCAATATAATGCAACACAACTTGTGTCTCTCAAATGACTGGTCCCAGTAGTATTCCTTCTAACTGGTGAAATGAGAATTTGAATTTCCAATTTTTGGGGAGAGCAACAGTACTGCAGTTACTGGATTAAAAACAAGGACTCTCAACATCAGCAGTTTTAGGTATTTATGGTGTGTCATGAACCAGATATATTTCATTCACCATTTTTTACTGCACTAGTGGTTACTGGAGAAGACAAAACTTTGAGAGTAAATACTGTGCAAGTGCCACAAAAAAGAGAAATAGTATATAGAAATGGAAATAGTATTTATTTTGCTTTTAATGTAATTTTAGTAATATTAAAAATATGACATTTTGTCAGGGAGGCCTTTATGGGACCAATTATATAAAAATTTAAACAATGTTAAAAATCACAATATTTGTGTAGATTTCACTTACATTATCTCCCATAACCAATCCGCTGGCCAAACAGAGGAGCATAACAAAATGAAAAACTGATGCCATCTGTGGAAAGATATTTTCGGCAAGATAAATATATTGTATATACACGGTCTTATCCAGAACAACTTACAATGAATGTATTTGAACTTGAATGAGTTAAAGGGGAATTTCACTTTTAGGAATTCAACTTTTAGTTGGTCATTGTGTATTTTCCTAAAAGAAAATGTCCAAGATATTCACGCGTGGTTTCTTTTTTCAATGTACTCGCTCTAACTTCTCTCAAAAAATCCTGTCTGTCCTCTCTTAGTTCTTTTTCTATTTCTTTTCCTAGCACTGCACTCCATGACTTTACTATGATCACAGGAAAGTTACGGACACTGTGGTCCTAACCTTTGTCCTCGTTGTGATTGAGGAATTTAAGAGTATTCTACCGTTGCACTCATAAGTCGCTCTGGATAAGAGCAGGGGCAGTCTTATCATTAAGTAAAGGTAGGTGACTGCCTCAGACCCTGGCAGCCAGAGGGCCCCGCAAAAAACAAGAATAGAATTAATATAAACTTATTCTTTTATCAAGTTAAAATTAGAAATGTACATATTAAATAACTCCTCTCTTTTTTATTACAGTAAGAATCATTACAATCCTCAGTTATGACCACCCCTTCACTCAATCAGGCTATAGTGGACTATTCCACTTGACTGAGAGGGAAGTACAAATAATGAAGCAAAGCCCTTTTATCAAAGCATCAACTTCTGCTAGTGTTTGCTGCTATCAATGAGCAATGAGCTCAATGCAGTATGGAATGACATAAAAGTAGATTTTAGTTGAATTTGAAGTGAACACTGACTATAGGCTAAAAATCAATAATCAGCCGAAATCAGGCTAAAGATCAAGAATCTTTACTGTAGCGATGCATAAAAATAGTTGATGTTATGATGCCAGGTGAGTATACCTTCAAAAAAATCTTACCTTTGTTCTGATGACAGTTGATACGATGAGGTTGGATTTGCAGCAACAGGTAGCAGGTTGTCTTGGAAAAGGAAACACAGTCTTTATATACCTTCTCTGGGTGCTTTGCCTCAGGAACAACGGACAACAACACTAGCAGGATGTTCCTCAGAAGTTAAACAATATCTAGACTAAGCATATTGAGGGGTTTGCTAAAGGGGTATGTCATCTAGTTAAAATTGTTTTAGTTGTAGTGACAAAATCAACCTCAGGCCAGTTTCATGTTTTTTTCTGGTACAAAACCACTTCAGTACAGAACATTCATGTCCTGTGTTTGACTATGTCAGTGGAAGGTAATACATGTGTGTTTGGTATTATGGCTCAGCTCTTGAGGGTATTTCCTGTAGGCCTATCTGATGACTCGTGTATGCAATAATCTAAAATACATACAGTATACACATGAAACATATGGCATTTCATCTTCATTCCATTTCATACGCCCATATATTTTGAAAATTGTACATATATTTTATTCTATCCTATTTATATATTCTATTTTATACTGTAATTATACTCTGCCACTTTATATTTTTATTACTTCTGGTAATACTTACTGACGGGCACTTTACCATTTTGCACTGCTATTTTATTACTACATTGTATACTGCATTTGTTTACTTTGTTTACATTGTTGTAGCTCTAGGCTCAAGAATTTCATAGCTAGAATTATCTGCATCTTGCTGTTTTGTTGTGCTTGTGACAATAATAGGGTGACCACATTTTCAAACCCCCAAATCGGGACCCTTAAGTGTATCGCACGTTCATGCACGTGCGCATGTATGCGCTTATGCACGCACCATAGGCGTTTTCATCAGGATGGGGGACAATTATTTCAGCGCTTACCACACCTAGTGACTGCACCTTTCAACACCATGGACAGCACCTCAGCAAACCAAAGATGATGTTTTGTCTCCAAAAAACCCACCAAAACATAGTTTATTTGAAAACGGAGGTCTTTAGAAAAGACTGACTTTCTCTTCGGCATGACAGCTAACTGTTAGCGTACTGACAGATTCTGTCAGACAGAGCCACAAGCGTCATAGGCTAGCAACAGCCTTGACAACGACACATTGATTGATTGACACACATACAGACAAATCAGTGTTGAATTCAGACGTGTGGTGCATATGTTTTTTGATTGGGTTAGGTAATAATGAGCGGGACAGAACGTAAACGTCTATGTAAGCGCAGAAAACAAGTATTCTATTATTATTTTTTTAATTGTGGTGAAAACCGGGACAATTTGGTAGTGAATGTTGAAAACCGGGACATTTTAGTGTTTTACAGATATTTGTCGGGACTCGGGACACCCATCTTGAAACCGGGACAATCCCGGACAAACCGGGACGTCTGGTCACCGTCAACAATAAAGAAGCTTAACCAACACCAGCGAGCAGAGCTGCAGTGGCAGCAGTGTAGCAACATTGAGAAATGGAGTATGGGGTTTAAACAGGCCGTGAAATGAGCGTGTTGATGATTGTTGTGAGCCAAGGAGTCAATTGGCATGAGCTGATGTTACTGTGAGTGCGCAACTACCATGTCCTGCCTGAAGTTATGCTATGTTCCATTTCAGCGCGGAAGACTCACATCATTGGTTTAACCATTTTATTGCAGCAATTTACTGCAGAGTTTGAAAACTCACGCCCCGGAAACGGCACCTCTGGTTTGTTTTTCTTTCCTGGTAGAAACTTTTTTTTTTTTTTTTTCACACACGTTATTGCTTTTATTATAGGTTTTAGATGATCTTTCTTTCAAATATTTTATTTTCAGTTTATACAGATTACACACTCAATGTTGCCCTCAAAAAGAATGGTACGTAGCACAAATACTAGAGCTAAAGAACACTAACCATACAAACAATCAGACAGAAAAAAGACAAGAAAACAACTCAAACATATATCATCATCCTCCTTATTATAACTACAATAACAATGAAATGTTAATCAATATGTGGACTTTACCCTTTGGGGATCACTTGGATCCCAAAGTTGTAAAACCTTTTAATATGATTGCAGCATAGTCCTCTCCAATAAAATCTATAACAGGGCTCCAAACAGAGAAAAACCCATTCATGTCTCCTTGGAGAACATGTGTGAGCCTTTCCAATGGGAGAAGTTGTAGAACATTATAAAGCCATCTTGAAACAGATGGTTTGACATCGTCTAGCCAACACTGTAAGATTGATAACCGTGCACAGTACCACAGAAGACTAAGGATTCTCTGACATCTGGTTAATTCAGGTGAGGCAGCGTGTAGGCCTAAGATACATTGTAGAGGATTAAGCTCAATAGGACAGCATATTATGGATGATACTTGGTTGCCAATCTCAACCCAAAATTTGTGAATTTCCGGACAGAGCCACATTAAATGTACATAGGTGCCTACATGCTGCTTACACCTTACACATACACCAGAACAGTCATATTTGCTCCTGCAATATGGGGTAGTTTGTAATTTATGTATAATCTTAAACTGAGTTTCCTGGGATTTGTAATTGCTGCATATTCTTTTGCTATTTAACATAATTGTTTTCCATTGGTGATCAGTGATTGCAGTTTTAAGGTCCCGTTCCCATGATTGCCTGCTGCTGAGAGTACTGATATTACTTAAAGAGAACAGCTTATGATAAATGTAACTATTTTTTTTCCTCTTCAGCCGGCATACCTGGTGAATGAGTGCCTCAATCTGCTCTGGTCCATGACCTTCCTTATATTCGGGTACTGAGTTTAAAAAACTTTGAATTTGTAAGAATCTGAAAAAGTGTATCTTAGGTAGCCCGAACTCTTCCTGAAGTTGGTTAAATGATTTCATAGTACCACCTTCATAGAGATCATTTATCACCTGGATTCCAAATGTGTTCCACTCTTTAAAACCAGGGTCGATACAAGAAGGAATAAAGTTTGGATTATCAACAATCGGTGCATAAAAAGAGTGTTTTCTGGTGATTGAAAATGCTTTCTTTACACTGTTCCATGTACTAAGAATGTTACTCACAATAGAGTTATCCCTAATACCTGTTAATTGTTTAACATTGTTTAAGAATGGTACACTTGATAATGAGAGCGAGCTACATCCTTGCGATTCGAGGTCTAGCCATATTGATTTAGGGTCTTGAGCCACCCATTCTTTTTCATTTTGTTTTTCATTTGTATTGACCAATGATAATAATGAAAATTTGGTACTGCAAGACCTCCATTTATCACTGGCAGTTGGAGTTTCTCCAATCTCATTTTAGGACGTCTATTTTTCCAAATAAACTTCGACATGATCCTATGCAAATCTTTAAAAAAGCTACTTGGAATGATATTAGGTATCATTTGCATAGGATACAAAATTCTTGGGAGTATATTCATTTTAATGACAGCTATCCGTCCCAGCCAGGAAATTGGAAGTGACGACCATCTAAGTAAATCCAATTTAACCTGTTTAAGGATAGGAGACAAATTCATCTTAACCAGATCCTCCAGTTGGTAGGAGATATGGATTCCCAGATATTTAAGACCGTTGTAGGACAAACTAAATGGAGATGTTATGCTGTTATTTGAATCTCTGCTACCTCCCAGTGGTAGGGCAGTAGATTTACCCCCATTGATCTTATAACCAAAGAGACTACTAAATTCATTTATTGTTTCTAGCACAGCTGGAATTGATTGTTTAGGGTTGCAGAGAAATAGCAGTATATCATCTGCATACAACGAAATAATATGCTCCCTTTTCCCACTGTTAATTCCATTAACATGTGGGTGTGTTCTAATAGCCTCAGCCAGAGGTTCAATGGCGATGGAAAACAGAAGTGGGGACAGTGGACAACCTTGACGAGTGCCACGCCCAAGAGTAAACCGGGGTGATGTGAAACCATTAGCCATAACCATTGCTTGTGGTGAGGTATACAGTAATTTCACCCAATTTATAAATGTGTTGCCCAGAGAGAAGCGCTTCAAAACATTGAACATATATTTCCATTCAATTCGGTCAAATGCTTTCTCCGCGTCTAAAGAGACCACCATAGAATCTAGAGTTTTGTTTTTAGCATATTGAATGACCCCCAATAAGCACCTTACATTGGTATAGGAATGACGACCTTGCACAAATCCTGTTTGATCAGGCCCAATGATGGTGGGTAGGATAGGGTCTAATCTCTTAGCTAAAAGCTTGGCCAATATTTTATTATCCACACATTGCAAACTAATTGGTCTATATGAGGAAGGTTCCTCTGGGTTTTTACCTTGCTTTGGTATTAGGGTAATGGCAGCTGTCTGTGTTGATTCAGGCAGTTTTTGATTCAGGAAGGAATGCTCGTACATTTTACTTAAGAGTGGAGTGATAATGTCTTTGAATACTTTGTATAGTTCTGGGGGAAAGCCATCAGGCCCAGCAGCTTTCCCAGAGGGGATGTCATCAATAGCTTCCTTTATCTCTGAAAATGTAAATGGCTTATTCAAAGCCTCTCGTTGTTGCTCATATATTTGTGGTAGGTTTAAGCATTCCAAAAAGGCATTTATTTGGGGGTCGCTTTTATGTATTTCTGATGTATATAATAATTTATAATAATTAGTAAATATGGCATTAATCTCCTCAGACGTAAAACAATGTTTTCCGTGTGAGTCTTTGAGACATGCAACTGAGTCATGGCTATTATTGTTGCTTAAAAGTTTTGAAAGTAAATTACCCGGTTTGTTCCCATATTCGTATAACCTCTGTTTTTTTTTAGAAAATAATAATTTTTCTGCTTGTTGGGATATCAAAGTATTAAGAGCAGCCCTTACAACAGTCATTTTTTCATAGTTTTCTTTAGTTGGATATTGTTTGTGCATCTGTTCACAATTTGCTAATTCTGCCTCCAGCTTTTTCTGTTCAGATATTATTTTCTTCTTCTTTGCACTACAAAATGAAATAATTAGCCCTCTTAAGTATGCTTTTGTAGTTTCCCAGAGTGTCGAGGGATTCACAGAGCCATTGTCATTACTTTCTAGAAATATGGATAGCTCTTTCCTGATGTAGTCACAGAATTCTGGGTCTGATAGAACGGCTTTGTTGCATTGCCATCTATAGGTGTGTACTGGGCGTTGCAAGGTTAAATTAAGCGAAATTGGGGCATGGTCTGATATGTGAATTGAGCCAATCCTACAATTTAAAACTGATGCTGCTAAGGTACGTGGAATAAGGAAGTAGTCTAGCCTAGAATAGGAGTTATGGGGATTTGAGTAGAATGTAAAGTCTTTAACTGAAGAGTTTTTTAATCGCCATATGTCTACCCATCCCATTTCATTCATTATCTTAACAATAGTTTTAGAACTCTTGCTGAGACATTTAGCCTGAGGAGATCTATCTAAATTAGAATTTAAGATACAGTTCCAGTCTCCACCAATAATGATATTTGAAGATGTATAAGAAGAGGTTAATTCAGCAAGCATGGTAAAGAAGTTTGGTGGTGAGTTAGGTGGAGCATATACGTTCAGTATAACAATGTTTTCTCCATATAGATGACCATGGATCAACACATAGCACCCATTTGGATCAGGCTGTACTGTCTCAATGACAAAAGGTAGTTGTTTCCTAATGAGAATTGCAACTCCTCTACTTCTAGTGGAATAAGATGCAGAATGCACCTGACCTACCCAGTCTTTTTGAAGTTTATCATGCTCCACCTTACTCAAATGGGTCTCCTGGAGTAAGGCAATATCTGCTCTCTCTTTTTTAAGAAAGTTCAATATTTTCTTCTTTTTGATTGGATGATAGGCACCTTGAATGTTCCAGCTGTGGATTTTCAAATCATCAGATCTTGGCATCATCTATTAGATTAAGTGTCTTGCTCAACAGGAGGAGAAAATCTAAGTTAGTTAGGTTTTTTTTTTATTTTTGTTTTTTAATTTGGCTAACGATAAAACTGGATGAAAACTTAAACTTAAGACTTGCTTCTGTTCTGTCAGAAGTATGCTCTTGACATCAAATTGAGTCGATTGAGCCTTTACAGCTTCTTAGCTTGAAGACTCTCCTCACAACAAGGATGTAATGGCGTATTACCAACTAGCTAC
Source organism: Centroberyx affinis (assembly GCF_046629955.1). NCBI lineage: Eukaryota > Metazoa > Chordata > Actinopteri > Beryciformes > Berycidae > Centroberyx > Centroberyx affinis. The sequence goes on along the minus strand of NW_027279253.1, from coordinate 30,215 downwards.
AGTAAAAGTTGAATTTATCAAACCTGGCCGACAGCCTGTGATGCATTACATGGGAGAGGGAAATCTATAGTTATAGTAGTCCTCTCATGCCAATGTCCTCTCATCCCAAAAATGGTGAGTAGTAAATTCCAGTAAATTCCTTTTCCTAGGATGTGGCAATTATTAGTATTTATGGTGATTCTGGTACTTGGAGGTGTGAAGTAATCACAGTAAAAAAAAAAGGAATCATATTACTATGCCATTTCCCCACAGTCACCAACTATAAAACACACCCCCTTGTACAAGCCAGTCAGATTTTGCTCCAGTGTCTATGTAGACATTTCTGAACTACTGACTCCTCTACTCCTGACTACTTCAATTGATGACTTATATCTGCAAATCACAAACTCCTGGTTGTCCCATGGACTCATTTTAAAACAAGAGGTGACCATGCTTTTTATATCGTGGCTCCAAAACTGTGGAACTGCCTGCCCCTTGAAGACAGGTCAACAAGTTGGTGTGAGATTCAGGAAAAAGACACTGTCGCAAACTTCTTTACCATGTCTTCGTGACTTTGTGACACCCCCCTCCACTTAGTTGATTATCAGCATTGGACTACCCAAAAAAAGTGTTACCCTATTTTTCTGGTGGGTTTGCTCTACATTTGTATGTATTGCCTTTTTTTTTTAATGTAAAGCACATTGAGTTTCCTTGCGTATTAAATGTGCTAAGTTCATACAGTTTGATTTAATATAGATTTTGTGCAATAAATATAACACTTTAGACAACAAAAAATTAAAAGTTATGTTTAGGTTAATGGTTTAGTATTTTAACACGGACAACAACACTAGCAGGATGTTCCTCAGAAGTTAACAATATCTAGACTAAGCATATTGAGGGGTTTGCTAAAGGGGTATGTCATCTAGTTAAAATTGTTTTAGTTGTAGTGACAAAATCAACCTCAGGCCAGTTTCATGCTTTTATCTGGTACAAAACCACTTCAGTACAGAACATTCATGTCCTGTGTTTGACTATGTCAATGGAAGGTAATACATGTGTGTTTGGTATTATGGCTCAGCTCTTGAGGGTATTTCCTGTAGGCCTATCAGATGACTCGTGTATGCAATTATCTAAAATACATACAGTATACACATGAAACATATGGCATTTCATCTTCATTCCAATTCATACGCCCATATATTTTGAAAATTGTACATATATTTTATTCTATCCTATTTATATATTCTATTTTATACTGTAATTATACTCTGCCACTTTATATTTGTATTACTTCTGGTAATACTTACTGATGGGCACTTTACCATTTTGCACTGCTATTTTATTACTACATTGTATACTACATTTGTTTACTTTGTTTACATTGTTGTAGCTCTAGGCTCAAGAATTTCATAGCTAGAATTATCTGCATCTTGCTGTTTTGTTGTGCTTGTGACAATAAAGAACGTTGAACCTTGAAAGGTGTGCAGCAGAGTTTGTTTCTGGTTATTGCAATTACATACATGATAAACTACATGACATAGTTGGGAGCAGACGCGTGGTTCGATAAGCAGAATCAAGCAGGTGGAGGTAGCTTAACCAACACCAGCGAGCAGAGCTGCAGTGGCAGCAGTGTAGCAACATTGAGAGATGGATCCGGGCAGCAACTGGGAGCCAGTGGAGGGATATGAACAGCGGAGTGACATGTGCTCTTTTGGGCTGGTTGAAGACCAGACGCGTTCTGGATCATCTGCAGAGGTTTGAGCGTACGGGAGCCCTGCCAGTAAGGAGTTGCAGTAGTCAGGGCGTGATATTACAAGCACCCATACTAGGAGTTGTGCTGCATGTTCAGACAGGTAGGGTCTGATCTTCCTGACAGGGCAAATCGGCATGACCGAGCAACAGAAGCCACATGCTCCTTAAAGGTTAGTTGGTCATCAATCATGACACCCGAATTTCTGGCAGACTTTGCGGGAATGAGCTGAGCTGATTCGAGCTGGATACTGATCTGTTGTTGTACAGAGGGACTGGCTGGGATGACAAGGAGCTCAGTCTTTGATAGGTTAAGCTGAAGGTGGCGTTCCTTCATCCATGCCGAGATATCGGCGAGGCATGCCGATATCCGTGCCGAGACTGTGGGGTCTTCTGGCGGGAACAATTAGAAGAGCTGGGTGTCGTCAGCATATGAATGGTATGAGAAGCCATGTGAGCGGATGACTGCCACTAAAATTTTAAATGGCCATAACTCAGTAAATATATATCATAGAAAACAAAATGTATTCCTTGGGTGAAGCCGCATCGTTTTGATAGGCCCCACCCATTGCTGCCATATCAGATTTTCCGCCATGTTGAATTTTCTCAAAAACTTATTTTTGCTAACTTCTCATAGACCGTTGAGGCAATCATCTCCAACTTTGGTGTGCATCATGTGTAGACTCCCATGATTAAAAGTTATCAAAAGATTTTTTGGTACTCCGTATCGTTTGGCCGCTATAGGCCAATCAATTTTAGGGCGTGGCACATATTTTCGACACTCATGAAATTCAACACACATCACCAGGTCTTTACTCCTGGTTAGGCAACAAAATATGGAGCGTTTTGGCCCATAGGTGGCGCTACAGCAACAATATAACTTTAAATAGCCTTACACATTAATTGCTCAGTATGGCATACTGATCAACCATCCCTATGCTCATAATGATGACATGTATAATTTATGAGTTTTAAAACATTTTAGTCTATGGAAGTCCCTTCACTTCCATTTTATTATAATTTCTCTCCTAAATGTATCAGGATCATAGAGACCAAACATGCCAATGGGATCAAACTTCCACATCACTCATTTACCCCAGAGGTCATCAGGGGCTTGGACCCTGTCATTGCCGCCTGCGGCTCTATTGTTTTGTTTCATTCTGTCTGTACTACTCAAATTGTCTGCATTGTTTGTTTTGTTTTTATTCTATTTGTACTGCTCATTTTGTATTTGTTGCTTTTTTGTTTTTCTTGTATGTTTTTGTGAAGCAGTTTTAAAAAGTGCCATATAGAAAAAGATTTACTTATGTACTTAATTGAGTATAAACATTGAACTATCCAAATAAAGTGTTGCTGTTTTGTTATAGTGGGTTCGCTCTACTTTTGTATATTTTGCCTTTTTTTGTTTTTATGTAAAGCACATTGAGTTTCCTTGCATATGAAATGTGTTATGCTCATCCAATTTGACTTTCATGTAAATATTTTATCAAACAGGCTTTTGGCATTTGTGTCTCAAATCAGATTCTTCCATCATTCTTTCTGTTATGGGTTTTCTGCAACAAATATGAATACTATAGACGACAAAAATGTGAGAGTTGGGACCAGACAATAATGCTTAATCTTTTATTGATGATGATTATACATGTATAGGTGTGAAAAAAGAATGAGGTCAACTGTGCAAACAATTGGTGAAAAGAGGTTCCTTTCAGCAAAGCGCTGAACCCTAAAGTCTGCTTCAAGTAAGCTCATTCTGTTGACATACATGTGTATCATGGTTATGACATACATATGTAACAAGGCCTGACATCATCATGGTGGAAGTGACATCGTCATGGTGCAAGTGACATTGTTATGGCAGTTATGACAACACATGATGGTGGTGGGGGAGGCATCACATGTCCTTGGCGCACACATAAGATAGTTTGGCTCCACAGGCCAAATCATTCCAAAGGTTTCCTGTAGTCAGAGGTGAAAACAACACAGCAAAACAAAATATTAAGCACTTTAGAGGCCTCCAAGTATTTCAAGACTGTTTCACTAGATTATATAGCCTATCTCTTTCTTTTTTTCTTAAAAAACAAAATAAAAAAGACAATAAATAACAAAATGTAAGGAAACCCCACCTACAATTATAAAAGGAAAATATAATTTTTCCATCTTCAGTATTGTTGACAAGTGATTTGTAGGTCTTCTAATTGCTTCCAAATAAAAATCATAGTAAGTCAAGGAATAATCATTTTGTACCTCCGAAGTTCATCTCCACACAGTTTTCAACTTTATAGTTGTTCGGTTCTCCTTTATTCCAGTGTGTGTAGTCAAACTTGGAGCCATCAGTCCACTGCCACACTCCCTCCTGGAGGAAGAAACTTACACATTACTGATTTGTCTGTTTCAGTTATTTTTGTCACCGTTTTTCAAACCCAAAGGGTTTGAACATGTATATACAGATCAGCCATTAGGTTACATGTAGGGAATAAGTGGCATTAGGTAGTTTAGAAGTCCACATCAAACCTATCAGCTCTCATTAGTGTCTAAATAATATATAATAACAAATGCCTCAATTGTGCAAATAAATTGCAAAACATATTATAAAAAAAGCACATATCAAGGAAAACAGTAATAAGACCCATCACAAAACACAATGCAAATACCATTTAAGAAGAATTAAATGGTAACTAAACCCCACCCAAATCTGTGGCACAAAAACCAGCCAAGATTGCCAGTGCAGCACCCTACTTTTCACCAATAAGTGTCAGGCTTCACCACAGATTTGGGTTTGGGGTTTAGTTACTCTTTAAAGAATGAAACTCTTTGTATAGTGTCCATTTGTATAGTTTTAATATGGTTAATTTCTCATTGACTGCTTGTTGATAGAATTATATATTCATTTGATTTGAATGTTTTGATTAAGGCTCTTAGGAGATGAAGTCTGTAGGCTATAAATATAGTCACTTTCTCGCTGTAACAAGAAGTTATTCCTCCTTGATGCTCACTGTTAATTGCACAAGGCATAGTTGCTTTAGATCCTGTGTATTGGTAAATATCTCACCTTCATCCCATCGAATCCCCCAATCCAGGTTCTTTTATTGGAGCCAGTCACTCTGATAATCACCCCTCTGAGGAAGTTGTGCTCCTCTAAACTGTGGATCGAGGCCAGATTCGCGCCATAGTTAATGCAGGCGCTCTAATGGGGGAGAGGCAAAGATATAAAGAAAAGGATTGAGGTCGAGAGATAAAATGACAGAGAGAAGGAGTGAGTAGGATGAGACAGAAATGCAGAGAGAAAGGAAGAGTTGGACAGAGGGGGATGAACAAATAATAGGAGAGAGACAAACACAGAGAATGGGATAGAGACAAGCATGACACAAGACAACATGACCTGAGTTGGTAACATGCATGCACATTATGTACCGGCCTATAGGCCAATAACCTTAGGTTTCCCTCTGATGAATAATTAGCAGACATAGTAAATGGATTTTTTTTTTAACTAACAATAGAAGCCTAGAAAGAAATAATCCTCCTCTGTCTGAAATGTTTTGATCAACCAACATAATCACATAGTCAATCCAAACCAACGTATCATGCATTGCCATGCATGATAGGAGTAACCGTTATTGTTCCATCAGGTACCTCTGCATCCAGCCAAGTCTTTTCATGGTGAAAGAAGGCGACACAGCGAGAGCCATCATGGGTCCAACCATCAGGACAGTGACGTACGTCATGTACTAGTCCTATGTTAGAGAGAAGATAACAAAGATTAGAGTCTCGGATTATAAATACTGCACATCAAATAACGTGAAACGTTGATTTTTAAATAATGTAACTTGCGTTTAAATTATGCAAATTATTATGAAACGTGAAAACTAGATAGTTTCAAGCTCGCCACGTGTTTTGTCTGTGTAGCTGACCAATATAACACCTTGAAGTCTCAAATCCTAGTATATCAATTGTACATTAACATCTATGAATTACCAGCATCTAGGCTAAACTATTGACAACATCACAAAAATACGTATATTCTAATATTCATGATTCTAGTCAGAGGACATAGCACCATCTGCTGACCAGAAGAGGAAACTGAATGAAACTGAATGAGCACCAAAAAGGAATGGAACTCCATGGCCATTGTCACCAAAACAGTCCTCTTTACAGACAAACCAACACATAGAAGCTGTCCACCATTTTAGTCTGGAGTCAGAAAGTGCCAACTACTGTACTTTGTGTATTCATGTTTTGCTCTGTCACATATGGAGGGTAGATTTTTTGTTTCAGTTACAAAACAGTCACAGTTGAATTCCTCATGGTCCCACAAGAGGGTTAAAAACTACAGAACACATTAAAAATATCATTTCAAAATGTTCTGTTGCATTTGGGAAGGCCATCAAGCTAATGACTGTCCACATGAGAAAAACAAATAAATACAACAACTAAAACAATTCAAGAGGAAATAATAGAGGTACAAACTTGTCAAGATGTCCTGTGAACACAAAGAACACAAAGAACACATTGTCAGCAATAAAATATAGTTTGAATTTGCTTTTCTTGCATTATTTTTCTTGCATTATTTTAACTCAACAGTCAACATTATGTGAAGTTTATACTGTATGTACTGTATATGATGATTATATGAAAAGTTAACTCATTGTGCATCGTCTATGCATCAATGTAATGCAACACAACTTGTGTCTCTCAAATGACTGGTCCCAGTAGTATTCCTTCTAACTGGTGAAATGAGAATTTGAATTTCCAATTTTTGGGGAGAGCAACAGTACTGCAGTTACTGGATTAAAAACAAGGACTCTCAACATCAGCAGTTTTAGGTATTTATGGTGTGTCATGAACCAGATATATTTCATTCACCATTTTTTACTGCACTAGTGGTTACTGGAGAAGACAAAACTTTGAGAGTAAATACTGTGCAAGTGCCACAAAAAAGAGAAATAGTATATAGAAATGGAAATAGTATTTATTTTGCTTTTAATGTAATTTTAGTAATATTAAAAATATGACATTTTGTCAGGGAGGCCTTTATGGGACCAATTATATAAAACATTTAAACAATGTTAAAAATCACAATATTTGTGTAGATTTCACTTACATCATCTCCCATAACCAATCCGCTGGTCAAACAGAGGAGCATAACAAAATGAAAAACTGATGCCATCTGTGGAAAGATATTTTCGGCAAGATAAATATATTGTATATACACGGTCTTATCCAGAACAACTTACAATGAATGTATTTGAACTTGAATGAGTTAAAGGGGAATTTCACTTTTAGGAATTCAACTTTTAGTTGGTCATTGTGTATTTTCCTAAAAGAAAATGTCCAAGATATTCACGCGTGGTTTCTTTTTTCAATGTACTCGCTCTAACTTCTCTCAAAAAATCCTGTCTGTCCTCTCTTAGTTCTTTTTCTATTTCTTTTCCTAGCACTGCACTCCATGACTTTACTATGATCACAGGAAAGTTACGGACACTGTGGTCCTAACCTTTGTCCTCGTTGTGATTGAGGAATTTAAGAGTATTCTACCGTTGCACTCATAAGTCGCTCTGGATAAGAGCAGGGGCAGTCTTATCATTAAGTAAAGGTAGGTGACTGCCTCAGACCCTGGCAGCCAGAGGGCCCCGCAAAAAACAAGAATAGAATTAATATAAACTTATTCTTTTATCAAGTTAAAATTAGAAATGTACATATTAAATAACTCCTCTCTTTTTTATTACAATAAGAATCATTTCAATCCTCAGTTATGGCCACCCCTTTACTCAGTCAGGCTATAGTGGACTATTCCACTTGACTGAGAGGGAAGTACAAATAATGAAGCGAAGCTCTTTTATCAAAGCATCAACTTCTGCTACTGTGTGCTGCTATTAATGAGCAATGAGCTCAATGCAGTATGGAATGACATAAAAGTAGATTTTAGTTGAATTTGAAGTGAACACTGACTATAGGCTAAAAATCAATAATCAGCCGAAATCAGGCTAAAGATCAAGAATCTTTACTGTAGCGATGCATAAAAATAGTTGATGTTATGATGCCAGGTGAGTATACCTTCAAAAAAATCTTACCTTTGTTCTGATGACAGTTGATACGATGAGGTTGGATTTGCAGCAACAGGTAGCAGGTTGTCTTGGAAAAGGAAACACAGTCTTTATATACCTTCTCTGGGTGCTTTGCCTCAGGAACAACACTAGCAGGATGTTCCTCAGAAGTTAAACAATGTCTAGACTAAGCATATTGAGGGGTTTGCTAAAGGGGTAGGTCACCTAGTTAAAATTGTTTTAGTTGTAGTGACAAAATCAACCTCAGGCCAGTTTCATGCTTTTTTCTGGTACAAAACCACTTCAGTACAGAACATTCATGTCCTGTGTTTGACTATGTCAATGGAAAGTAATACATGTGTGTTTGATATTATGGCTCAGCTCTTGAGGGTATTTCCTGTAGGCCTATCAGATGACTCGTGTATGCAATAATCTAAAATACATACAGTATACACATGAAACACATGGCATTTCATCTTCATTCCATTTCATACGCCCATATATTTTGAAAATTGTACATATATTTTATTCTACCCTATTTATATATTCTATTTGATACTGTAATTATACTCTGTCACTTTATATTTGTATTACTTCTGGTAATACTTACTGATGGGCACTTTACCATTTTGCACTGCTATTTTATTACTACATTGTATACTGCATTTGTTTACATTGTTGTAGCTTGAGGCTCAAGAATTTCATAGCTAGAATTATCTGCATCTTGCTGTTTTGTTATGCTTGTGACAATAATAGGGTGACCACATTTTCAAACCCCCAAACCGGGACCCTTAAGTGTAACGCACTTTCATGCATGCGCACATGTATGCGCTTATGCACGCACCATAGGCGTTTTCATCAGGATGGGGGACAATTATTTCAGCGCTTACCACACCTAGTAACTGCCTCAGCAAACCAAAAATGATGTTTTGTCTCCAAAAAACCCACCAAAACATAGTTTATTTGAAAACTGAGGTCTTTAGAAAAGACCGACTTTCTCTTCGGCATGACAGCTAACTGTTAGCGTACTGACAGATTCTGTCAGACAGAGCCACAAGCGTCAGAGGCTAGCAACAGCCTTGACAACGACAAACTGATTGATTGACACACATACAGACAAATCAGTGTTGAATTCAGACGTGTGGTGCATTGTTTATGTTTTTTGATTGGGTTAGGTGATAATGAGCGGGACAGAACGTAAACGTCTATGTAAGCGCAGAAAACAAGTATACTATTATTTTTTTTTTTAATTGTGGTGAAAACCGGGACAATTTGGTAGTGAATGTTGAAAACCGGGACATTTTAGTGTTTTACAGATATTTGTCGGGACTCGGGACACCCATCTTGAAACCGGGACAATCCCGGACAAACCGGGACAATCCCGGACAAACCGGGACGTCTGGTCACCGTCAACAGTAAAGAAGCTTAACCAACACCAGCGAGCAGAGCTGCAGTGAGAGCAGTGTACCAACATTGAGAAATGGAGTATGGGGTTTAAACAGGCCGTCAAATGAGCGTGTTGATGATTGTTGTGAGCCAAGGAGTCAATTGGCATGAGCTGATGTTACTGTGAGTGCGCAACTACCATGTCCTGCCTGAAGTTATGCTATGCTCCATTTCAGCGCAGAACACTCACATCATTGGTTTAACCATTTTTTGCAGCAGTTTACTGCAGAGTTTGAAAACTCACACCCCGGAAACAGCACCTCTGGTTTGTTTTTCTGTCCTGGTAGAAACAATTTTTGTTTTTTAGTTTGGCTAATGATAAAACTGGATGAAAACTTAACCTTAAGACTTGCTTCTGTTCTGTCAGAAATATGCTCTTGACATCAAATTGAGTCGATTGAGCCTTTACAACTTCTTAGCTTGAAGACTCTCCTCACAACAAGGATGTAATGGCATATTACCAACTAGCTACAGTAAAAGTTGAATTTATCAAACCTGGCCGACAGCCTGTGATGCATTACATGGGAGAGGGAAATCTATAGTTATAGTAGTCCTCTCATGCCAATGTCCTCTCATCCCAAAAATGGTGAGTAGTAAATTCCAGTAAATTCCTTTTCCTAGGATGTGGCAATTATTAATATTTATGGTGACTCTGGTACTTGGAGGTGTGAAGTAATCACAGTAAAAAAAAATGGAATCATATTACTATGCCATTTCCCCACAGTCACCAACTATAAAACACACACCCTTGTACAAGCCAGTCAGATTTTGCTCCAGTGTCTATGTAGACATTTCTGAACTACTGACTCCTCTACTCCTGACTACTTCAATTGATGACTTATATCTGCAAATCACAAACTCCTGGTTGTCCCATGGACTCATTTTAAAACAAGAGGTGACCATGCTTTTTATATCGTGGCTCCAAAACTGTGGAACTGCCTGCCCCTTGAAGACAGGTCAACAAGTTGGTGTGAGATTCAGGAAAAAGACACTGTCGCAAACTTCTTTACCATGTCTTCGTGACTTTGTGACACCCCCCTCCACTTAGTTGATTATCAGCATTGGACTACCCAAAAAAAGTGTTACCCTATTTTTCTGGTGGGTTTGCTCTACATTTGTATGTATTGCCTTTTTTTTTAATGTAAAGCACATTGAGTTTCCTTGCGTATTAAATGTGCTAAGTTCATACAGTTTGATTTAATATAGATTTTGTGCAATAAATATAACACTTTAGACAACAAAAAATTAAAAGTTATGTTTAGGTTAATGGTTTAGTATTTTAACACGGACAACAACACTAGCAGGATGTTCCTCAGAAGTTAAACAATGTCTAGACTAAGCATATTGAGGGGTTTGCTAAAGGGGTATGTCACCTAGTTAAAATTGTTTTAGTTGTAGTGACAAAATCAACCTCAGGCCAGTTTCATGCTTTTTTCTGGTACAAAACCACTTCAGTACAGAACATTCATGTCCTGTGTTTGACTATGTCAATGGAAAGTAATACATGTGTGTTTGATATTATGGCTCAGCTCTTGAGGGTATTTCCTGTAGGCCTATCAGATGACTCGTGTATGCAATTATCTAAAATACATACAGTATACACATGAAACACATGGCATTTCATCTTCATTCCAATTCATACGCCCATATATTTTGAAAATTGTACATATATTTTATTCTATCCTATTTATATATTCTATTTTATACTGTAATTATACTCTGCCACTTTATATTTGTATTACTTCTTACTTATTTATATTAGTTATTTGTATTACTTCTTACTTATTACTTACTGATGGGCACTTTACCATTTTGCACTGCTATTTTATTACTACATTGTATACTGCATTTGTTTACTTTGTTTACATTGTTGTAGCTCTAGGCTCAAGAATTTCATAGCTAGAATTATCTGCATCTTGCTGTTTTGTTGTGCTTGTGACAATAAAGAACGTTGAACCTTGAAAGGTGTGCAGCAGAGTTTGTTTCTGGTTATTGCAATTACATACATGATAAACTACATGACATAGTTGGGAGCAGACGCGTGGTTCGATAAGCAGAATCAAGCAGGTGGAGGTAGCTTAACCAACACCAGCGAGCAGAGCTGCAGTGGCAGCAGTGTAGCAACATTGAGAGATGGATCCGGGCAGCAACTGGGAGCCAGTGGAGGGATATGAACAGCGGAGTGACATGTGCTCTTTTGGGCTGGTTGAAGACCACCGCGTTCTGGATCATCTGCAGAGGTTTGAGCGTACGGGAGCCCTGCCAGTAAGGAGTTGCAGTAGTCAGGGCGTGATATTACAAGCACCCATACTAGGAGTTGTGCTGCATGTTCAGACAGGTAGGGTCTAATCTTCCTGACAGGGCAAATCGGCATGACCGAGCAACAGAAGCCACATGCTCCTTAAAGGTTAGTTGGTCATCAATCATGACACCCGAATTTCTGGCAGACTTTGCGGGAATGAGCTGAGCTGATTCGAGCTGGATACTGATCTGTTGTTGTACAGAGGGACTGGCTGGGATGACAAGGAGCTCAGTCTTTGATAGGTTAAGCTGAAGGTGGCGTTCCTTCATCCATGCCGAGATATCGGCGAGGCATGCCGATATCCGTGCCGAGACTGTGGGGTCTTCTGGCGGGAACAATTAGAAGAGCTGGGTGTCGTCAGCATATGAATGGTATGAGAAGCCATGTGAGCGGATGACTGCCACTAAAATTTTAAATGGCCATAACTCAGTAAATATATATCATAGAAAACAAAATGTATTCCTTGGGTGAAGCCGCATCGTTTTGATAGGCCCCACCCATTGCTGCCATATCAGATTTTCCGCCATGTTGAATTTTCTCAAAAACCTATTTCTACTAACTTCTCATAGACAGGCAATCATCTCCAAATTTGGTGTGCATCATGTGTAGACTCCCATGATTAAAAGTTATCAAAAGATTTTTTGGTACTCCGTATCGTTTGGCCGCTATAGGCCAATCAATTTTAGGGCGTGGCACATATTTTCAACACTCATGAAATTCAACACACATCACCAGGTCTTTACTCCTGGTTAGGCAACAAAATATGGAGCGTTTTGGCCCATAGGTGGCGCTACAGCAACAATATAACTTTAAATAGCCTTACACATTAATTGCTCAGTATGGCATACTGATCAACCATCCCTATGCTCATAATGATGACATGTATAATTTATGAGTTTTAAAACATTTTAGTCTATGGAAGTCCCTTCACTTCCATTTTATTATAATTTCTCTCCTAAATGTATCAGGATCATAGAGACCAAACATGCCAATGGGATCAAACTTCCACATCACTCATTTACCCCAGAGGTCATCAGGGGCTTGGACCCTGTCATTGCCGCCTGCGGCTCTATTGTTTTGTTTCATTCTGTCTGCACTACTCAAATTGTCTGCATTGTTTGTTTTGTTTTTATTCTATTTGTACTGCTCATTTTGTATTTGTTGCTTTTTTGTTTTTCTTGTATGTTTTTGTGAAGCAGTTTTAAAAAGTGCCATATAGAAAAAGATTTACTTATGTACTTAATTGAGTATAAACATTGAACTATCCAAATAAAGTGTTGCTGTTTTGTTATAGTGGGTTCGCTCTACTTTTGTATATTTTGCCTTTTTTTGTTTTTATGTAAAGCACATTGAGTTTCCTTGCATATGAAATGTGTTATGCTCATCCAATTTGACTTTCATGTAAATATTTTATCAAACAGGCTTTTGGCATTTGTGTCTCAAATCAGATTCTTCCATCATTCTTTCTGTTATGGGTTTTCTGCAACAAATATGAATACTATAGACGACAAAAATGTGAGAGTTGGGACCAGACAATAATGCTTAATCTTTTATTGATGATGATTATACATGTATAGGTGTGAAAAAAGAATGAGGTCAACAGTGCAAACAATTGGTGAAAAGAGGTTCCTTTCAGCAAAGCACTGAACCCTAAAGTCTGCTTCAAGTAAACTCATTCTGTTGACATACATGTGTATCATGGTTATGACATACATATGTAACAAGGCCTGACATCATCATGGTGGAAGTGACATCGTCATGGTGCAAGTGACATTGTTATGGCAGTTATGACAACACATGATGGTGGTGGGGGAGGCATCACATGTCCTTGGCGCACACATAAGATAGTTTGGCTCCACAGGCCAAATCATTCCAAAGGTTTCCTGTAGTCAGAGGTGAAAACAACACAGCAAAACAAAATATTAAGCACTTTAGAGGCCTCCAAGTATTTCAAGACTGTTTCACTAGATTATATAGCCTATCTCTTTCTTTTTTTCTTAAAAAACAAAATAAAAAAGACAATAAATAACAAAATGTAAGGAAACCCCACCTACAATTATATAAGGAAAATATAATTTTTCCATCTTCAGTATTGTTGACAAGTGATTTGTAGGTCTTCTAATTGCTTCCAAATAAAAATCATAGTAAGTCAAGGAATAATCATTTTGTACCTCCGAAGTTCATCTCCACACAGTTTTCAACTTTATAGTTGTTCGGTTCTCCTTTATTCCAGTGTGTGTAGTCAAACTTGGAGCCATCAGTCCACTGCCACACTCCCTCCTGGAGGAAGAAACTTACACATTACTGATTTGTCTGTTTCAGTTATTTTTGTCACCGTTTTTCAAACCCAAAGGGTTTGAACATGTATATACAGATCAGCCATTAGGTTATATGTAGGGAATAAGTGGCATTAGGTAGTTTAGAAGTCCACATCAAACCTATCAGCTCTCATTAGTGTCTAAATAATATATAATAACAAATGCCTCAATTGTGCAAATAAATTGCAAAACATATTATAAAAAAAGCACATATCAAGGAAAACAGTAATAAGACCCATCACAAAACACAATGCAAATACCATTTAAGAAGAATTAAATGGTAACTAAACCCCACCCAAATCTGTGGCACAAAAACCAGCCAAGATTGCCAGTGCAGCACCCTACTTTTCACCAATAAGTGTCAGGCTTCACCACAGATTTGGGTTTGGGGTTTAGTTACTCTTTAAAGAATGAAACTCTTTGTATAGTGTCCATTTGTATAGTTTTCATATGGTTAATTTCTCATTGACTGCTTGTTGATAGAATTATATATTCATTTGATTTGAATGTTTTGATTAAGGCTCTTAGGAGATGAAGTCTGTAGGCTATAAATATAGTCACTTTCTCGCTGTAACAAGAAGTTATTCCTCCTTGATGCTCACTGTTAATTGCACAAGGCATAGTTGCTTTAGATCCTGTGTATTGGTAAATATCTCACCTTCATCCCATCGAATCCCCCAATCCAGGTTCTTTTATTGGAGCCAGTCACTCTGGCAATCACCCCTCTGAGGAAGTTGTGCTCCTCTAAACTGTGGATCGAGGCCAGATTCGCGCCATAGTTAATGCAGGCGCTCTAATGGGGGAGAGGCAAAGATATAAAGAAAAGGATTGAGGTCGAGAGATAAAATGACAGAGAGAAGAAGTGAGTAGGATGAGACAGAAATGCAGAGAGAAAGGAAGAGTTGGACAGAGGGGGATGAACAAATAATAGGAGAGAGACAAACACAGAGAATGGGATAGAGACAAGCATGACACAAGACAACATGACCTGAGTTGGTAACATACATGCACATTATGTACCGGCCTATAGGCCAATAACCTTAGGTTTCCCTCTGATGAACAATTAGCAGACATAGTAAATGGATTTTTTTTTAAACTAACAATAGAAGCCTAGAAAGAAATAATCCTCCTCTGTCTGAAATGTTTTGATCAACCAACATAATCACATAGTCAATCCAAACCAACGTATCATGCATTGCCATGCATGATAGGAGTAACCGTTATTGTTCCATCAGGTACCTCTGCATCCAGCCAAGTCTTTTCATGGTGAAAGAAGGCGACACAGCGAGAGCCATCATGGGTCCAACCATCAGGACAGTGACGTACGTCATGTACTAGTCCTATGTTAGAGAGAAGATAACAAAGATTAGAGTCTCGGATTATAAATACTGCACATCAAATAACGTGAAACGTTGATTTTTAAATAATGTAACTTGCGTTTAAATTATGCAAATGATTATGAAACATGAAAACTAGATAGTTTCAAGCTCGCCACGTGTTTTGTCTGTGTAGCTGACCAATATAACACCTTGAAGTGTCAAATCCTAGTATATCAATTGTACATTAACATCTATGAATTACCAGCATCTAGGCTAAACTATTGACAACATCACAAAAATACGTATATTCTAATATTCATGATTCTAGTCAGAGGACATAGAACCATCTGCTGACCAGAAGAGGAAACTGAATGAAACTGAATGAGCACCAAAAAGGAATGGAACTCCATGGCCATTGTCACCAAAACAGTCCTCTTTACAGACAAACCAACACATAGAAGCTGTCCACCATTTTAGTCTGGAGTCAGAAAGTGCCAACTACTGTACTTTGTGTATTCATGTTTTGCTCTGTCACATATGGAGGGTAGATTTTTTGTTTCAGTTACAAAACAGTCACAGTTGAATTCCTCATGGTCCCACAAGAGGGTTAAAAACTACAGAACACATTAAAAATATCATTTCAAAATGTTCTGTTGCATTTGGGAAGGCCATCAAGCTAATGACTGTCCACATGAGAAAAACAAATAAATACAACAACTAAAACAATTCAAGAGGAAATAATAGAGGTACAAACTTGTCAAGATGTCCTGTGAACACAAAGAACACAAAGAACACATTGTCAGCAATAAAA
Source organism: Centroberyx affinis (assembly GCF_046629955.1). Classification (NCBI taxonomy): domain Eukaryota; kingdom Metazoa; phylum Chordata; class Actinopteri; order Beryciformes; family Berycidae; genus Centroberyx; species Centroberyx affinis. The sequence goes on along the minus strand of NW_027279253.1, from coordinate 14,250 downwards.
TATAGTTTGAATTTGCTTTTCTTGCATTATTTTAACTCAACAGTCTTATTAATACAGTACATATATAGAGTAATGAAACTAACATTATGTGAAGTTTATACTGTATGTACTGTATATGATGATTATATGAAAAGTTAACTCATTGTGCATCGTCTATGCATCAATGTAATGCAACACAACTTGTGTCTCTCAAATGACTGGTCCCAGTAGTATTCCTTCTAACTGGTGAAATGAGAATTTGAATTTCCAATTTTTGGGGAGAGCAACAGTACTGCAGTTACTGGATTAAAAACAAGGACTCTCAACATCAGCAGTTTTAGGTATTTATGGTGTGTCATGAACCAGATATATTTCATTCACCATTTTTTTACTGCACTAGTGGTTACTGGAGAAGACAAAACTTTGAGAGTAAATACTGTGCAAGTGCCACAAAAAAGAGAAATAGTATATAGAAATGGAAATAGTATTTATTTTGCTTTTAATGTAATTTTAGTAATATTAAAAATATGACATTTTGTCAGGGAGGCCTTTATGGGACCAATTATATAAAAAATTTAAACAATGTTAAAAATCACAATATTTGTATAGATTTCACTTACATTATCTCCCATAACCAATCCGCTGGTCAAACAGAGGAGCATAACAAAATGAAAAACTGATGCCATCTGTGGAAAGATATTTTCGGCAAGATAAATATATTGTATATACACGGTCTTATCCAGAACAACTTACAATGAATGTATTTGAACTTGAATGAGTTAAAGGGGAATTTCACTTTTAGGAATTCAACTTTTAGTTGGTCATTGTGTATTTTCCTAAAAGAAAATGTCCAAGATATTCACGCGTGGTTTCTTTTTTCAATGTACTCGCTCTAACTTCTCTCAAAAAATCCTGTCTGTCCTCTCTTAGTTCTTTTTCTATTTCTTTTCCTAGCACTGCACTCCATGACTTTACTATGATCACAGGAAAGTTACGGACACTGTGGTCCTAACCTTTGTCCTCGTTGTGATTGAGGAATTTAAGAGTATTCTACCGTTGCACTCATAAGTCGCTCTGGATAAGAGCAGGGGCAGTCTTATCATTAAGTAAAGGTAGGTGACTGCCTCAGACCCTGGCAGCCAGAGGGCCCCGCAAAAAACAAGAATAGAATTAATATAAACTTATTCTTTTATCAAGTTAAAATTAGAAATGTACATATTAAATAACTCCTCTCTTTTTTATTACAATAAGAATCATTTCAATCCTCAGTTATGGCCACCCCTTTACTCAGTCAGGCTATAGTGGACTATTCCACTTGACTGAGAGGGAAGTACAAATAATGAAGCGAAGCTCTTTTATCAAAGCATCAACTTCTGCTACTGTGTGCTGCTATTAATGAGCAATGAGCTCAATGCAGTATGGAATGACATAAAAGTAGATTTTAGTTGAATTTGAAGTGAACACTGACTATAGGCTAAAAATCAATAATCAGCCGAAATCAGGCTAAAGATCAAGAATCTTTACTGTAGCGATGCATAAAAATAGTTGATGTTATGATGCCAGGTGAGTATACCTTCAAAAAGATCTTACCTTTGTTCTGATGACAGTTGATACGATGAGGTTGGATTTGCAGCAACAGGTAGCAGGTTGTCTTGGAAAAGGAAACACAGTCTTTATATACCTTCTCTGGGTGCTTTGCCTCAGGAACAACACTAGAAGGATGTTCCTCAGAAGTTAAACAATGTCTAGACTAAGCATATTGAGGGGTTTGCTAAAGGGGTATGTCACCTAGTTAAAATTGTTTTAGTTGTAGTGACAAAATCAACCTCAGGCCAGTTTCATGCTTTTTTCTGGTACAAAACCACTTCAGTACAGAACATTCATGTCCTGTGGTTGACTATGTCAATGGAAAGTAATACATGTGTGTTTGATATTATGGCTCAGCTCTTGAGGGTATTTCCTGTAGGCCTATCAGATGACTCGTGTATGCAATAATCTAAAATACATACAGTATACACATGAAACACATGGCATTTCATCTTCATTCCATTTCATACGCCCATATATTTTGAAAATTGTACATATATTTTATTCTACCCTATTTATATATTCTATTTGATACTGTAATTATACTCTGTCACTTTATATTTGTATTACTTCTGGTAATACTTACTGATGGGCACTTTACCATTTTGCACTGCTATTTTATTACTACATTGTATACTGCATTTGTTTACATTGTTGTAGCTTGAGGCTCAAGAATTTCATAGCTAGAATTATCTGCATCTTGCTGTTTTGTTATGCTTGTGACAATAATAGGGTGACCACATTTTCAAACCCCCAAACTGGGACCCTTAAGTGTAACGCACTTTCATGCATGCGCACATGTATGCGCTTATGCACGCACCATAGGCGTTTTCATCAGGATGGGGGACAATTATTTCAGCGCTTACCACACCTAGTAACTGCCTCAGCAAACCAAAAATGATGTTTTGTCTCCAAAAAACCCACCAAAACATAGTTTATTTGAAAACTGAAGTCTTTAGAAAAGACCGACTTTCTCTTCGGCATGACAGCTAACTGTTAGCGTACTGACAGATTCTGTCAGACAGAGCCACAAGCGTCAGAGGCTAGCAACAGCCTTGACAACGACAAACTGATTGATTGACACACATACAGACAAATCAGTGTTGAATTCAGACGTGTGGTGCATTGTTTATGTTTTTTGATTGGGTTAGGTGATAATGAGCGGGACAGAACGTAAACGTCTATGTAAGCGCAGAAAACAAGTATACTATTATTTTTTTTTTTAATTGTGGTGAAAACCGGGACAATTTGGTAGTGAATGTTGAAAACCGGGACATTTTAGTGTTTTACAGATATTTGTCGGGACTCGGGACACCCATCTTGAAACCGGGACAATCCCGGACAAACCGGGACAATCCCGGACAAACCGGGACGTCTGGTCACCGTCAACAGTAAAGAAGCTTAACCAACACCAGCGAGCAGAGCTGCAGTGAGAGCAGTGTAGCAACATTGAGAGATGGAGTTTAAACAGGCCGTCAAATGAGCGTGTTGATGATTGTTGTGAGCCAAGGAGTCAATTGGCATGAGCTGATGTTACTGTGAGTGCGCAACTACCATGTCCTGCCTGAAGTTATGCTATGCTCCATTTCAGCGCAGAACACTCACATCATTGGTTTAACCATTTTTTGCAGCAGTTTACTGCAGAGTTTGAAAACTCACACCCCGGAAACAGCACCTCTGGTTTGTTTTTCTGTCCTGGTAGAAACAATTTTTGTTTTTTAGTTTGGCTAATGATAAAACTGGATGAAAACTTAACCTTAAGACTTGCTTCTGTTCTGTCAGAAATATGCTCTTGACATCAAATTGAGTCGATTGAGCCTTTACAACTTCTTAGCTTGAAGACTCTCCTCACAACAAGGATGTAATGGCATATTACCAACTAGCTACAGTAAAAGTTGAATTTATCAAACCTGGCCGACAGCCTGTGATGCATTACATGGGAGAGGGAAATCTATAGTTATAGTAGTCCTCTCATCCCAAAAATGGTGAGTAGTAAATTCCAGTAAATTCCTTTTCCTAGGATGTGGCAATTATTAATATTTATGGTGACTCTGGTACTTGGAGGTGTGAAGTAATCACAGTAAAAAAAAATGGAATCATATTACTATGCCATTTCCCCACAGTCACCAACTATAAAACACACACCCTTGTACAAGCCAGTCAGATTTTGCTCCAGTGTCTATGTAGACATTTCTGAACTACTGACTCCTCTACTCCTGACTACTTCAATTGATGACTTATATCTGCAAATCACAAACTCCTGGTTGTCCCATGGACTCATTTTAAAACAAGAGGTGACCATGCTTTTTATATCGTGGCTCCAAAACTGTGGAACTGCCTGCCCCTTGAAGACAGGTCAACAAGTTGGTGTGAGATTCAGGAAAAAGACACTGTCGCAAACCTCTTTACCATGTCTTCGTGACTTTGTGACACCCCCCTCCACTTAGTTGATTATCAGCATTGGACTACCCAAAAAAAGTGTTACCCTATTTTTCTGGTGGGTTTGCTCTACATTTGTATGTATTGCCTTTTTTTTTTAATGTAAAGCACATTGAGTTTCCTTGCGTATTAAATGTGCTAAGTTCATACAGTTTGATTTAATATAGATTTTGTGCAATAAATATAACACTTTAGACAACAAAAAATTAAAAGTTATGTTTAGGTTAATGGTTTAGTATTTTAACACGGACAACAACACTAGCAGGATGTTCCTCAGAAGTTAACAATATCTAGACTAAGCATATTGAGGGGTTTGCTAAAGGGGTATGTCACCTAGTTAAAATTGTTTTAGTTGTAGTGACAAAATCAACCTCAGGCCAGTTTCATGCTTTTTTCTGGTACAAAACCACTTCAGTACAGAACATTCATGTCCTGTGTTTGACTATGTCAATGGAAGGTAATACATGTGTGTTTGGTATTATGGCTCAGCTCTTGAGGGTATTTCCTGTAGGCCTATCAGATGACTCGTGTATGCAATTATCTAAAATACATACAGTATACACATGAAACACATGGCATTTCATCTTCATTCCAATTCATACGCCCATATATTTTGAAAATTGTACATATATTTTATTCTATCCTATTTATATATTCTATTTTATACTGTAATTATACTCTGCCACTTTATATTTGTATTACTTCTGGTAATACTTACTGATGGGCACTTTACCATTTTGCACTGCTATTTTATTACTACATTGTATACTACATTTGTTTACTTTGTTTACATTGTTGTAGCTCTAGGCTCAAGAATTTCATAGCTAGAATTATCTGCATCTTGCTGTTTTGTTGTGCTTGTGACAATAAAGAACGTTGAACCTTGAAAGGTGTGCAGCAGAGTTTGTTTCTGGTTATTGCAATTACATACATGATAAACTACATGACATAGTTGGGAGCAGACGCGTGGTTCGATAAGCAGAATCAAGCAGGTGGAGGTAGCTTAACCAACACCAGCGAGCAGAGCTGCAGTGGCAGCAGTGTAGCAACATTGAGAAATGGATCCGGGCAGCAACTGGGAGCCAGTGGAGGGATATGAACAGCGGAGTGACATGTGCTCTTTTGGGCTGGTTGAAGACCACCGCGTTCTGGATCATCTGCAGAGGTTTGAGCGTACGGGAGCCCTGCCAGTAAGGAGTTGCAGTAGTCAGGGCGTGATATTACAAGCACCCATACTAGGAGTTGTGCTGCATGTTCAGACAGGTAGGGTCTAATCTTCCTGACAGGGCAAATCGGCATGACCGAGCAACAGAAGCCACATGCTCCTTAAAAGTTAGTTGGTCATCAATCATGACACCCGAATTTCTGGCAGACTTTGCGGGAATGAGCTGAGCTGATTCGAGCTGGATACTGATCTGTTGTTGTACAGAGGGACTGGCTGGGATGACAAGGAGCTCAGTCTTTGATAGGTTAAGCTGAAGGTGGTGTTCCTTCATCCATGCCGAGATATCGGCGAGGCATGCCGATATCCGTGCCGAGACTGGCGGGAACAATTAGAAGAGCTGGGTGTCGTCAGCATATGAATGGTATGAGAAGCCATGTGAGCGGATGACTGCCACTAAAATTTTAAATGGCCATAACTCAGTAAATATATATCATAGAAAACAAAATGTATTCCTTGGGTGAAGCCGCATCGTTTTGATAGGCCCCACCCATTGCTGCCATATCAGATTTTCCACCATGTTGAATTTTCTCAAAAACCTATTTCTGCTAACTTCTCATAGACCGTTGAGGCAATCATCTCCAAATTTGGTGTGCATCATGTGTAGACTCCCATGATTAAAAGTTATCAAAAGATTTTTTGGTACTCCGTATCGTTTGGCCGCTATAGGCCAATCAATTTTAGGGCGTGGCACATATTTTCAACACTCATGAAATTCAACACACGTCACCAGGTCTTTACTCCTGGTTAGGCAACAAAATATGGAGCGTTTTGGCCCATAGGTGGCGCTACAGCAACAATATAACTTTAAATAGCCTTACACATTAATTGCTCAGTATGGCATACTGATCAACCATCCCTATGCTCATAATGATGACATGTATAATTTATGAGTTTTAAAACATTTTAGTCTATGGAAGTCCCTTCACTTCCATTTTATTATAATTTCTCTCCTAAATGTATCAGGATCATAGAGACCAAACATGCCAATGGGATCAAACTTCCACATCACTCATTTACCCCAGAGGTCATCAGGTGCTTGGACCCTGTCATTGCCGCCTGCGGCTCTATTGTTTTGTTTCATTCTGTCTGTACTACTCAAATTGTCTGCATTGTTTGTTTTGTTTTTATTCTATTTGTACTGCTCATTTTGTATTTGTTGCTTTTTTGTTTTTCTTGTATGTTTTTGTGAAGCAGTTTTAAAAAGTGCCATATAGAAAAAGATTTAGTTATGTACTTAATTGAGTATAAACATTGAACTATCCAAATAAAGTGTTGCTGTTTTGTTATAGTGGGTTCGCTCTACTTTTGTATATTTTGCCTTTTTTTTGTTTTTATGTAAAGCACATTGAGTTTCCTTGCATATGAAATGTGTTATGCTCATCCAATTTGACTTTCATGTAAATATTTTATCAAACAGGCTTTTGGCATTTGTGTCTCAAATCAGATTCTTCCATCATTCTTTCTGTTATGGGTATTCTGCAACAAATATGAATACTATAGACGACAAAAATGTGAGAGTTGGGACCAGACAATAATGCTTAATCTTTTATTGATGATGATTATACATGTATAGGTGTGAAAAAAGAATGAGGTCAACTGTGCAAACAATTGGTGAAAAGAGGTTCCTTTCAGCAAAGCGCTGAACCCTAAAGTCTGCTTCAAGTAAGCTCATTCTGTTGACATACATGTGTATCATGGTTATGACATACATATGTAACAAGGCCTGACATCATCATGGTGGAAGTGACATCGTCATGGTGCAAGTGACATTGTTATGGCAGTTATGACAACACATGATGGTGGTGGGGGAGGCATCACATGTCCTTGGCGCACACATAAGATAGTTTGGCTCCACAGGCCAAATCATTCCAAAGGTCTCCTGTAGTCAGAGGTGAAAACAACACAGCAAAACAAAATATTAAGCACTTTAGAGGCCTCCAAGTATTTCAAGACTGTTTCACTAGATTATATAGCCTATCTCTTTCTTTTTTTCTTAAAAAACAAAATAAAAAAGACAATAAATAACAAAATGTAAGGAAACCCCACCTACAATTATAAAAGGAAAATATAATTTTTCCATCTTCAGTATTGTTGACAAGTGATTTGTAGGTCTTCTAATTGCTTCCAAATAAAAATCATAGTAAGTCAAGGAATACTCATTTTGTACCTCCGAGGTTAATCTCCACACAGTTTTCAACTTTATAGTTGTTCGGTTCTCCTTTATTCCAGTGTGTGTAGTCAAACTTGGAGCCATCAGTCCACTGCCACACTCCCTCCTGGAGGAAGAAACTTACACATTACTGATTTGTCTGTTTCAGTTATTTTTGTCACCGTTTTTCAAACCCAAAGGGTTTGAACATGTATATACAGATCAGCCATTAGGTTACATGTAGGGAATAAGTGGCATTAGGTAGTTTAGAAGTCCACATCAAACCTATCAGCTCTCATTAGTGTCTAAATAATATATAATAACAAATGCCTCAATTGTGCAAATAAATTGCAAAACATATTATAAAAAAAGCACATATCAAGGAAAACAGTAATAAGACCCATCACAAAACACAATGCAAATACCATTTAAGAAGAATTAAATGGTAACTAAACCCCACCCAAATCTGTGGCACAAAAACCAGCCAAGATTGCCAGTGCAGCACCCTACTTTTCACCAATAAGTGTCAGGCTTCACCACAGATTTGGGTTTGGGGTTTAGTTACTCTTTAAAGAATGAAACTCTTTGTATAGTGTCCATTTGTATAGTTTTCATATGGTTAATTTCTCATTGACTGCTTGTTGATAGAATTATATATTCATTTGATTTGAATGTTTTGATTAAGGCTCTTAGGAGATGAAGTCTGTAGGCTATAAATATAGTCACTTTCTCGCTGTAACAAGAAGTTATTCCTCCTTGATGCTCACTGTTAATTGCACAAGGCATAGTTGCTTTAGATCCTGTGTATTGGTAAATATCTCACCTTCATCCCATCGAATCCCCCAATCCAGGTTCTTTTAGGGGAGCCAGTCACTCTGATAATCATCCTTCTGAGGAAGTTGTGCTCCTCTAAACTGTGGATCGAGGCCAGATTCGCGCCATAGTTAATGCAGGCGCTCTAATGGGGGAGAGGCAAAGATATAAAGAAAAGGATTGAGGTCGAGAGATAAAATGACAGAGAGAAGAAGTGAGTAGGATGAGACAGAAATGCAGAGAGAAAGGAAGAGTTGGACAGAGGGGGATGAACAAATAATAGGAGAGAGACAAACACAGAGAATGGGATAGAGACAAGCATGACACAAGACAACATGACTTGAGTTGGTAACATACATGCACATTATGTACCGGCCTATAGGCCAATAACCTTAGGTTTCCCTCTGATGAATAATTAGTAGACATAGTAAATGGATTTTTTTTTTAACTAACAATAGAAGCCTAGAAAGAAATAATCCTCCTCTGTCTGAAATGTTTTGATCAACCAACATAATCACATAGTCAATCCAAACCAACGTATCATGCATTGCCATGCATGATAGGAGTAACCGTTATTGTTCCATCAGGTACCTCTGCATCCAGCCAAGTCTTTTCATGGTGAAAGAAGGCGACACAGCGAGAGCCATCATGGGTCCAACCATCAGGACAGTGTTGTACGTCATGTACTAGTCCTATGTTAGAGAGAAGATAACAAAGATTAGAGTCTCGGATTATAAATACTGCACATCAAATAACGTGAAACGTTGATTTTTAAATAATGTAACTTGCGTTTAAATTATGCAAATTATTATGAAACGTGAAAACTAGATAGTTTCAAGCTCGCCACGTGTTTTGTCTGTGTAGCTGACCAATATAACACCTTGAAGTGTCAAATCCTAGTATATCAATTGTACATTAACATCTATGAATTACCAGCATCTAGGCTAAACTATTGACAACATCACAAAAATACGTATATTCTAATATTCATGATTCTAGTCAGAGGACATAGCACCATCTGCTGACCAGAAGAGGAAACTGAATGAAACTGAATGAGCACCAAAAAGGAATGGAACTCCATGGCCATTGTCACCAAAACAGTCCTCTTTACAGACAAACCAACACATAGAAGCTGTCCACCATTTTAGTCTGGAGTCAGAAAGTGCCAACTACTGTACTTTGTGTATTCATGTTTTGCTCTGTCACATATGGAGGGTAGATTTTTTGTTTCAGTTACAAAACAGTCACAGTTGAATTCCTCATGGTCCCACAAGAGGGTTAAAAACTACAGAACACATTAAAAATATCATTTCAAAATGTTCTGTTGCATTTGGGAAGGCCATCAAGCTAACGACTGTCCACATGAGAAAAACAAATAAATACAACAACTAAAACAATTCAAGAGGAAATAATAGAGGTACAAACTTGTCAAGATTTCCTGTGAACACAAAGAACACAAAGAACACATTGTCAGCAATAAAATATAGTTTGAATTTGCTTTTCTTGCATTATTTTAACTCAACAGTCTTATTAATACAGTACATATATAGAGTAATGAAACTAACATTATGTGAAGTTTATACTGTATGTACTGTATATGATGATTATATGAAAAGTTAACTCATTGTGCATCGTCTATGCATCAATGTAATGCAACACAACTTGTGTCTCTCAAATGACTGGTCCCAGTAGTATTCCTTCTAACTGGTGAAATGAGAATTTGAATTTCCAATTTTTGGGGAGAGCAACAGTACTGCAGTTACTGGATTAAAAACAAGGACTCTCAACATCAGCAGTTTTAGGTATTTATGGTGTGTCATGAACCAGATATATTTCATTCACCATTTTTTTACTGCACTAGTGGTTACTGGAGAAGACAAAACTTTGAGAGTAAATACTGTGCAAGTGCCACAAAAAAGAGAAATAGTATATAGAAATGGAAATAGTATTTATTTTGCTTTTAATGTAATTTTAGTAATATTAAAAATATGACATTTTGTCAGGGAGGCCTTTATGGGACCAATTATATAAAAAATTTAAACAATGTTAAAAATCACAATATTTGTGTAGATTTCACTTACATTATCTCCCATAACCAATCCGCTGGTCAAACAGAGGAGCATAACAAAATGAAAAACTGATGCCATCTGTGGAAAGATATTTTCGGCAAGATAAATATATTGTATATACACGGTCTTATCCAGAACAACTTACAATGAATGTATTTGAACTTGAATGAGTTAAAGGGGAATTTCACTTTTAGGAATTCAACTTTTAGTTGGTCATTGTGTATTTTCCTAAAAGAAAATGTCCAAGATATTCACGCGTGGTTTCTTTTTTCAATGTACTCGCTCTAACTTCTCTCAAAAAATCCTGTCTGTCCTCTCTTAGTTCTTTTTCTATTTCTTTTCCTAGCACTGCACTCCATGACTTTACTATGATCACAGGAAAGTTACGGACACTGTGGTCCTAACCTTTGTCCTCGTTGTGATTGAGGAATTTAAGAGTATTCTACCGTTGCACTCATAAGTCGCTCTGGATAAGAGCAGGGGCAGTCTTATCATTAAGTAAAGGTAGGTGACTGCCTCAGACCCTGGCAGCCAGAGGGCCCCGCAAAAAACAAGAATAGAATTAATATAAACTTATTCTTTTATCAAGTTAAAATTAGAAATGTACATATTAAATAACTCCTCTCTTTTTTATTACAATAAGAATCATTTCAATCCTCAGTTATGGCCACCCCTTTACTCAGTCAGGCTATAGTGGACTATTCCACTTGACTGAGAGGGAAGTACAAATAATGAAGCGAAGCTCTTTTATCAAAGCATCAACTTCTGCTACTGTGTGCTGCTATTAATGAGCAATGAGCTCAATGCAGTATGGAATGACATAAAAGTAGATTTTAGTTGAATTTGAAGTGAACACTGACTATAGGCTAAAAATCAATAATCAGCCGAAATCAGGCTAAAGATCAAGAATCTTTACTGTAGCGATGCATAAAAATAGTTGATGTTATGATGCCAGGAGAGTATACCTTCAAAAAGATCTTACCTTTGTTCTGATGACAGTTGATACGATGAGGTTGGATTTGCAGCAACAGGTAGCAGGTTGTCTTGGAAAAGGAAACACAGTCTTTATATACCTTCTCTGGGTGCTTTGCCTCAGGAACAACACTAGCAGGATGTTCCTCAGAAGTTAAACAATGTCTAGACTAAGCATATTGAGGGGTTTGCTAAAGGGGTATGTCACCTAGTTAAAATTGTTTTAGTTGTAGTGACAAAATCAACCTCAGGCCAGTTTCATACTTTTTTCTGGTACAAAACCACTTCAGTACAGAACATTCATGTCCTGTGTTTGACTATGTCAATGGAAAGTAATACATGTGTGTTTGATATTATGGCTCAGCTCTTGAGGGTATTTCCTGTAGGCCTATCAGATGACTCGTGTATGCAATAATCTAAAATACATACAGTATACACATGAAACACATGGCATTTCATCTTCATTCCATTTCATACGCCCATATATTTTGAAAATTGTACATATATTTTATTCTACCCTATTTATATATTCTATTTGATACTGTAATTATACTCTGTCACTTTATATTTGTATTACTTCTGGTAATACTTACTGATGGGCACTTTACCATTTTGCACTGCTATTTTATTACTACATTGTATACTGCATTTGTTTACATTGTTGTAGCTTGAGGCTCAAGAATTTCATAGCTAGAATTATCTGCATCTTGCTGTTTTGTTATGCTTGTGACAATAATAGGGTGACCACATTTTCAAACCCCCAAACCGGGACCCTTAAGTGTAACGCACTTTCATGCATGCGCACATGTATGCGCTTATGCACGCACCATAGGCGTTTTCATCAGGATGGGGGACAATTATTTCAGCGCTTACCACACCTAGTAACTGCCTCAGCAAACCAAAAATGATGTTTTGTCTCCAAAAAAACCACCAAAACATAGTTTATTTGAAAACTGAGGTCTTTAGAAAAGACCGACTTTCTCTTCGGCATGACAGCTAACCGTTAGCGTACTGACAGATTCTGTCAGACAGAGCCACAAGCGTCAGAGGCTAGCAACAGCCTTGACAACGACAAATTGATTGATTGACACACATACAGACAAATCAGTGTTGAATTCAGACGTGTGGTGCATTGTTTATGTTTTTTGATTGGGTTAGGTGATAATGAGCGGGACAGAACGTAAACGTCTATGTAAGCGCAGAAAACAAGTATACTATTTTTTTTTTTTTAATTGTGGTGAAAACCGGGACAATTTGGTAGTGAATGTTGAAAACCGGGACATTTTAGTGTTTTACAGATATTTGTCGGGACTCGGGACACCCATCTTGAAACCGGGACAATCCCGGACAAACCGGGACAATCCCGGACAAACCGGGACGTCTGGTCACCGTCAACAGTAAAGAAGCTTAACCAACACCAGCGAGCAGAGCTGCAGTGAGAGCAGTGTACCAACATTGAGAGATGGAGTTTAAACAGGCCGTCAAATGAGCGTGTTGATGATTGTTGTGAGCCAAGGAGTCAATTGGCATGAGCTGATGTTACTGTGAGTGCGCAACTACCATGTCCTGCCTGAAGTTATGCTATGCTCCATTTCAGCGCAGAACACTCACATCATTGGTTTAACCATTTTTTGCAGCAGTTTACTGCAGAGTTTGAAAACTCACACCCCGGAAACAGCACCTCTGGTTTGTTTTTCTGTCCTGGTAGAAACAATTTTTGTTTTTTAGTTTGGCTAATGATAAAACTGGATGAAAACTTAAACTTAAGACTTGCTTCTGTTCTGTCAGAAATATGCTCTTGACATCAAATTGAGTCGATTGAGCCTTTACAACTTCTTAGCTTGAAGACTCTCCTCACAACAAGGATGTAATGGCATATTACCAACTAGCTACAGTAAAAGTTGAATTTATCAAACCTGGCCAACAGCCTGTGATGCATTACATGGGAGAGGGAAATCTATAGTTATAGTAGTCCTCTCATGCCAATGTCCTCTCATCCCAAAAATGGTGAGTAGTAAATTCCAGTAAATTCGTTTTCCTAGGATGTGGCAATTATTAATATTTGTGGTGACTCTTGTACTTGGAGGTGTGAAGTAATCACAGTAAAAAAAAATGGAATCATATTACTATGCCATTTCCCCACAGTCACCAACTATAAAACACACCCCCTTGTACAAGCCAGTCAGATTTTGCTCCAGTGTCTATGTAGACATTTCTGAACTACTGACTCCTCTACTCCTGACTACTTCAATTGATGACTTATATCTGCAAATCACAAACTCCTGGTTGTCCCATGGACTCATTTTAAAACAAGAGGTGACCATGCTTTTTATATCGTGGCTCCAAAACTGTGGAACTGCCTGCCCCTTGAAGACAGGTCAACAAGTTGGTGTGAGATTCAGGAAAAAGACACTGTCGCAAACTTCTTTACCATGTCTTCGTGACTTTGTGACACCCCCCTCCACTTAGTTGATTATCAGCATTGGACTACCCAAAAAAAGTGTTACCCTATTTTTCTGGTGGGTTTGCTCTACATTTGTATGTATTGCCTTTTTTTTTTAATGTAAAGCACATTGAGTTTCCTTGTGTATTAAATGTGCTAAGTTCATACAGTTTGATTTAATATAGATTTTGTGCAATAAATATAACACTTTAGACAACAAAAAATTAAAAGTTATGTTTAGGTTAATGGTTTAGTATTTTAACACGGACAACAACACTAGCAGGATGTTCCTCAGAAGTTAAACAATATCTAGACTAAGCATATTGAGGGGTTTGCTAAAGGGGTATGTCACCTAGTTAAAATTGTTTTAGTTGTAGTGCCAAAATCAACCTCAGGCCAGTTTCATGCTTTTTTTCTGGTACAAAACCACTTCAGTACAGAACATTCATGTCCTGTGTTTGACTATGTCAATGGAAGGTAATACATGTGTGTTTGGTATTATGGCTCAGCTCTTGAGGGTATTTCCTGTAGGCCTATCAGATGACTCGTGTATGCAATTATCTAAAATACATAC